>NC_143030.1:2597500-2640000 GCF_057628025.1 Oncorhynchus mykiss
TTAGCCTAACAGTGAACTGCTTGGTAAACAACAGGTTTAGCCTAACGGTGAACTGCTTGGTAAACAACAGGTTTAGCCTAACGGTGAACTGCTTGGTAAACAACAGGTTTAGCCTAACGGTGAACTGCTTGGTAAACAACAGGTTTAGCCTAACGGTGAACTGCTTGGTAAACAACAGGTTTAGCCTAACGGTGAACTGCTTGGTAAACAACAGGTTTAGCCTAACGGTGAACTGCTTGGTAAACAACAGGTTTAGCCTAACAGTGAAATGCTTGGTAAACAACAGGTTTAGCCTAACGGTGAACTGCTTGGTAAACAACAGGTTTAGCCTAACGGTGAACTGCTTGGTAAACAACAGGTTTAGCCTAACGGTGAACTGCTTGGTAAACAACAGGTTTAGCCTAACGGTGAACTGCTTGGTAAACAACAGGTTTAGCCTAACGGTGAACTGCTTGGTAAACAACAGGTTTAGCCTAACAGTGAACTGCTTGGTAAACAACAGGTTTAGCCTAACAGTGAACTGCTTGGTAAACAACAGGTTTAGCCTAACGGTGAACTGCTTGGTAAACAACAGGTTTAGCCTAACAGTGAACTGCTTGGTAAACAACAGGTTTAGCCTAACAGTGAACTGCTTGGTAAACAACAGGTTTAGCCTAACGGTGAACTGCTTGGTAAACAACAGGTTTAGCCTAACGGTGAACTGCTTGGTAAACAACAGGTTTAGCCTAACGGTGAACTGCTTGGTAAACAACAGGTTTAGCCTAACGGTGAACTGCTTGGTAAACAACAGGTTTAGCCTAACGGTGAACTGCTTGGTAAACAACAGGTTTAGCCTAACGGTGAACTGCTTGGTAAACAACAGGTTTAGCCTAACGGTGAACTGCTTGGTAAACAACAGGTTTAGCCTAACGGTGAACTGCTTGGTAAACAACAGGTTTAGCCTAACAGTGAAATGCTTGGTAAACAACAGGTTTAGCCTAACGGTGAACTGCTTGGTAAACAACAGGTTTAGCCTAACAGTGAAATGCTTGGTAAACAACAGGTTTAGCCTAACAGTGAACTGCTTGGTAAACAACAGGTTTAGCCTAACAGTGAACTGCTTGGTAAACAACAGGTTTAGCCTAACAGTGAACTGCTTGGTAAACAACAGGTTTAGCCTAACAGTGAACTGCTTGGTAAACAACAGGTTTAGCCTAACAGTGAACTGCTTGGTAAACAACAGGTTTAGCCTAACAGTGAACTGCTTGGTAAACAACAGGTTTAGCCTAACAGTCAACTGCTTGGTAAACAACAGGTTTAGCCTAACAGTGAACTGCTTGGTAAACGACAGGTTTAGCCTAATAATGAACTGCTTGGTTAGAACAGGTTTAGCCTAACAGTGAACTGCTTGGTAAACGACAGGTTTAGCCTAATAATGAACTGCTTGGTAAACAACAGGTTTAGCCTAACTTACTTACAGGTCCTTTTCCAAAAATGTTAAGATAAAGATACAAAATGTAATAAAACATTTAAATAGTGACACAAGGGATAAATACACAGTGAATAACGAATGACAATAATGAGTAAATATAACGTGGAAATATACAGGAAGTAGAAAATAACATGGCTATAAACAGGAAGTAGAAAATAACATGTTATTAGCTGGTACCCCTGTATATAACCATATTATTTTCTACTTCCTGTATATAACCATGTTATTACCTGGTACTCCCTGTATATAGCCATGTTATTGCCTGGTACCCCTGTATATAACCATGTTATTTTCTACTTCCTGTATATAGTCATGTTTATGTCTACTTCCTGTATATGGCCATGTTAAGTGACTAGGCATCAGGATAGATAATTAACAGTAACAGCAGAGTATGTGTGGGTGTGTGTGAGTGTGTGTGAGTATGTAGTGTGTGTGTGTTTGAGTGTGTAGTGAGTGTGTGTGAGTGTGTGTGTGTGTTTGTGTGAGTGTGTAGTGAGTGTGTGTGTAGTGAGAGGGTGTGTGTGTGTGTGTGTGTGTGTGTGTGTGTGTGTGTGTGTGTGTGTGTGTGTGTGTGTGTGTGTGAGTATGTAGTGTGTGTGAGTGTGTGTGTGAGTATGTAGTGTGTGTAAAATGTCAAGGTCAGGTAGAGCTTCTACACACAGGAAACAGCAGCAGGGTGGACCAATGCGCCACACACACACACACACACACACACACACACACACACACACACACACACACACACACACACACACACACACACACACACACTCACACACACTCACACTCACTCACACTCACTCACTCACTCACTCACACACACTCACACTCACGCAAGCACGCACACACCACACACACTCAAACACAAACACACACACACACTCACTCACTCGCACTACACACGCACTACACACTCACTACACACACACACACACACACACACACACACACACACACACACACACACACACACACACACACACACACACACACACACACACACACACACACACACACACACACACACCATGGCAGAGATCCACATGGGCCAACCCACTTCCTGCTTGGCTCCAGCTAGACCTTGGACAATGGGGAGATGTCCCAGCACACACACACATGCAAAGGTCCTGTCCCAACGGACTCTCTGCAGGATGGACAGGAAGTGTGTGTATGTGGCTGGTTGGCAGCAGTGGCAATGGCCTCTTGCTACTGTATTGTGAAGAAGAAAGGAGAGAACAGAGGGTGGGAGAAACGGAGAGAGGGATAGAAGGGGGAGACAGGGGGAAATGGGAGGCCCACCCTGAAAAGATTCCTAGACACAATTTAGAGAGACGATGCTTTTACCATGATATCATTGATAAATGAGAGAGAGAGACACAGAGACAGAGAGGGAGAGAGAGAGAGAGAGAGAGGGAGAGAGAGAGCTAGAGACAGAGAGAGAGAGAGAGAGACAGAGAGAGAGACAGAGAGAGACAGAGACAGAGAGAGAGAGGGAGAGAGAGAGCTAGAGACACAGATAGAGAGAGAGAGAGAGAGAGACAGAGACAGAGAGAGAGAGTTACAGTGTGTGATAATCTCTTGGCTCTGATGTGAATGATGACGTCACAGCTCCTTACAGAGCACACGGTCAGGTCTGGAGGAAGGAAGGAACCACCACATTCCACTGGAAGGAGGGATCCTCGCAAGGTTCTACAGCTGCACCACGGAGAGCATTCTGACTGGTTGCATCACCACCTGGTATGACAACTGCTCGGCCACCGACCTCAATGCACTACAGAGGGTAGTGCGTACGGCCCAGTACATCACTGGGGCCAAGCTTCCTGCCATCCAGGACCTCTACACCAGGCGGTGTCAGAGGAAGGCCCTACAAATTGTCAGACTGCAGCCACCCTAGTCATAGACTGTTCTCTCTGCTACCGCACGTCAAGCGGTACCGAATCGCCAAGTCCAGGTCCAAAAGGCTTCTTAACAGCTTCTACCCCCAAGCCATAAGACTCCTGAACAGCTTCTACACCCAAGCCATAAGACTCCTGAACAGCTTCTACCCCCAAGCCATAAGACTCCTGAACAGCTTCTACCCCCAAGCCATAAGACTCCTGAACAGCTTCTACACCCAAGCCATAAGACTCCTGAACAGCTAATCAAATAGTCACTTTCTCTACCTCCATGTACATATTACCTCAATTTCCTCGACTAACCGGTGCCCCTCCACATTGACTCTGTACTGGTACCCCCTGTATATAGCCTGACTATTGTTATTTTACTGCTGCTCTTTAATTATTTGTTACTTTTATTTAATATTTTTTACTTATCTATATTTTACTTAACACTTATATTAATATTTTTCTTAACTTGGGCATTTCTCTGTAAGGTTGTATTCAGCGCATGTGACAAATAACATTTCATTTTATTTGAATGTGTGTGTTTTATGAAAAGAGTCAACGATTGTCTCTTTCAACATCAAGACTGACCAATGTCAAAGAGAGAGAGAGATGGAGAGATGGGGAGAGAGATAGACAACGACAGAGAGACAGAGAGAGATGGGGAGAGAGACAGACAACGACAGAGAGACAGAGAGAGATGGGGAGAGAGACAGACAACGACAGAGAGACAGAGAGAGATGGGGAGAGAGACAGACAATGACAGAGAGAGATGGGGAGAGAGATGGAGAGATGGGGAGAGAGACAGACAACGACAGAGAGACAGAGAGAGATGGGGAGAGAGACAGACAACGACAGAGAGACAGAGAGAGATGGGGAGAGAGACAGACAATGACAGAGAGAGATGGGGAGAGAGATGGAGAGATGGGGAGAGAGACAGACAACGACAGAGAGACAGAGAGAGATGGGGAGAGAGACAGACAACGACAGAGAGACAGAGAGAGATGGGGAGAGAGACAGACAACGACAGAGAGAGATGGGGAGAGAGACAGACAACGACAGAGAGAGATGGGGAGAGAGACAGACAACGACAGAGAGACAGAGAGAGATGGGGAGAGAGACAGACAACGACAGAGAGAGATGGGGAGAGAGATAGGTAGATGGACAGAGATGGAGAAAGACAGAGAGAGACAGATATTTCCCTCAGATTACACAGACCCATAAGGAATTTGAAAACAAATCCTTTTTTGAACAACCCACATCTACTGGGTAAAATACCACAGTGTTTAATCACAGCAGCAAGATATGTGACCTGTTGCCACAAGAAAAGGGCAACCAGAGAAGAACAAACACCGTTGTAAATACAACCCATATTTATGTTTATTTATCTTCCCTTTTGTACTTTAACTATTTGTACATAATATGACATTTTTTATGTCTTTAATCTTTTTTTTTGTGAGTGTAATGTTTACTGGTCATTTTTATTGTTATTTCACTTTTGTTTATTATATATTTCACTTGCTTTGGCAATGTACACAATGCTTCCCATTCCAATAAAGCCCTTACATTGAAATTGAGGGAGAGAGACAGAGAGAGAAGGAGAGAGAGAGAGAGAGAAGGAGAGAGAGAGAGAGAGACATGGAGAGAGAGACAGAGAGAGAGAGAGAGACAGAGAGAGAGACAGAGAGAGAAGGAGAGAGAGAGAAAGAGAGACAGAGAGAGAAGGAGAGAGAGAGAGACAGAGAGAGAGAGAGAGACAGAGAGAGAAGGAGAGAGAGAGAGACATGGAGAGAGAGACAGAGAGAGAGAGAGAGACAGAGAGAGAGACAGAGAGAGAAGGAGAGAGAGAGAGAGAGAGAGAGACAGGGAGAGAGAGAGAGAGACAGAGAGAGAAGGAGAGAGAGAGAAAGAGAGACAGAGAGAGAGACAGAGAGAGAAGGAGAGAGAGAGAGAGAGAGAGAGACAGGGAGAGAGAGAGAGAGACAGAGAGAGAGAGAGAGACAGAGAGAGAGACAGAGAGAGAAGGAGAGAGAGAGAAAGAGAGACAGAGAGAGAGAGAGAGACAGAGAGAGAGAGATATACTTGAATCATTTATAGAACCCATTGCCCTCTATGGTTGTGAGGTCACCAACCAAGAATTCACAGAATGGGACAAACACCCAATGGCAGAAGTCCATAAAAAAAATGTTTTCTAACAAACCAAAACCTGCAGAAGAAGAACAGCGGAACCTGTAAATAACATCCGACACTGAGTGAATAATATTCAGTCTACTTCTGAAGCCAAAAAGGTCAAAGTCAATGATCTCTTGGTGAGTTTGTTATACAAAGCTTAATAAACAAAGGCCACTAAGCTACCAAGCTGCCAGGACAGAAATGACCTGATCAACTACTTCAATTAGCACTGAAGTGTGAAGCGAGAGGTGTGAAAACTCTTGAGTCTAATAATGTCAGGAGGGTTCCACAGCCCCCCCCCCATCCAAATGCAGAGGCCTTTGAACCCCCATGGCTTATCCCTGTCCAGAGGTTATGACAATACAGAACCCCGTGGATATTAAAAATAACACAGAATAAGTACAAAGAAAAACTCCTCAAGGACACAGTGCTATATTAACCAGACCATCCCCTGGCACAGTGCTATATTAACCAGACCATCCCCTGGCACAGTGCTATATTAACCAGACCATCCCCTGGTACAGTGCTATATTAACCAGACCATCCCCTGGTACAGTGCTATATTAACCAGACCATCCCCTGGTACAGTGCTATATTAACCAGACCATCCCCTGGTACAGTGCTATATTAACCAGACCATCCCCTGGCATGGCACAGTGCTATATTAACCAGACCATCCCCTGGCACAGTGCTATATTAACCAGACCATCCCCTGGCACAGTGCTATATTAACCAGACCATACCCTGGCACAGTGCTATATTAACCAGACCATCCCCTGGTACAGTGCTATATTAACCAGACCATCCCCTGGCACAGTGCTATATTAACCAGACCATCCCCTGGCACAGTGCTATATTAACCAGACCATACCCTGGCACAGTGCTATATTAACCAGACCATCCCCTGGTACAGTGCTATATTAACCAGACCATCCCCTGGCACAGTGCTATATTAACCAGACCATCCCCTGGCACAGTGCTATATTAACCAGACCATCCCCTGGCACAGTGCTATATTAACCAGACCATCCCCTGGTACAGTGTTATATTAACCAGACCATCCCCTGGTACAGTGCTATATTAACCAGACCATCCCCTGGCAGGACACAGTGCTATATTAACCAGACCATCCCCTGGTACAGTGCTATATTAACCAGACCATCCCCTGGCACAGTGCTATATTAACCAGACCATCCCCTGGTACAGTGCTATATTAACCAGACCATCCCCTGGCACAGTGCTATATTAACCAGACCATCCCCTGGTACAGTGTTATATTAACCAGACCATCCCCTGGTACAGTGCTATATTAACCAGACCATCCCCTGGTACAGTGCTATATTAACCAGACCATCCCCTGGCAGGACACAGTGCTATATTAACCAGACCATCCCCTGGTACAGTGCTATATTAACCAGACCATCCCCTGGTACAGTGCTATATTAACCAGACCATCCCCTGGTACAGTGCTATATTAACCAGACCATCCCCTGGTACAGTGCTATATTAACCAGACCATCCCCTGGCACAGTGCTATATTAACCAGACCATCCCCTGGTACAGTGCTATATTAACCAGACCATCCCCTGGCACAGTGCTATATTAACCAGACCATCCCCTGGCACAGTGCTATATTAACCAGACCATCCTTTGGTACAGTGCTATATTAACCAGACCATCCCCTGGCACAGTGCTATATTAACCAGACCATCCCCTGGCACAGTGCTATATTAACCAGACCATCCCCTGGCATGGCACAGTGCTATATTAACCAGACCATCCCCTGATACAGTGCTATATTAACCAGACCATCCCCTGGCACAGTGCTATATTAACCAGACCATCCCCTGGTACAGTGCTATATTAACCAGACCATCCCCTGGCACAGTGCTATATTAACCAGACCATCCCCTGGCACAGTGTTATATTAACCAGACCATCCCCTGGCACAGTGCTATATTAACCAGACCATTCCCTGGCACAGTGCTATATTAACCAGACCATTCCCTGGCACAGTGCTATATTAACCAGACCATCCCCTGGCATGGCACAGTGCAATATTAACCAGACCATCCCCTGGTACAGTGCTATATTAACCAGACCATCCCCTGGTACAGTGCTATATTAACCAGACCATCCCCTGGTACAGTGTTATATTAACCAGACCATCCCCTGGCACAGTGCTATATTAACCAGACCATCCCCTGGCACAGTGCTATATTAACCAGACCATCCCCTGGCACAGTGCTATATTAACCAGACCATCCCCTGGCACAGTGCTATATTAACCAGACCATCCCCTGATACAGTGCTATATTAACCAGACCATCCCCTGGTACAGTGCTATATTAACCAGACCATCCCCTGGTACAGTGCTATATTAACCAGACCATCCCCTGGCATGGCACAGTGCTATATTAACCAGACCATCCCCTGGCACAGTGTTATATTAACCAGACCATCCCCTGGCATGGCACAGTGCTATATTAACCAGACCATCCCCTGGCACAGTGCTATATTAACCAGACCATCCCCTGGCACAGTGCTATATTAACCAGACCATCCCCTGGTACAGTGCTATATTAACCAGACCATCCCCTGGCACAGTGTTATATTAACCAGACCATCCCCTGGCACAGTGCTATATTAACCAGACCATCCCCTGGCACAGTGCTATATTAACCAGACCATCCCCTGGTACAGTGCTATATTAACCAGACCATCCCCTGGCACAGTGCTATATTAACCAGACCATCCCCTGGTACAGTGCTATATTAACCAGACCATCCCCTGGCACAGTGCTATATTAACCAGACCATCCCCTGGTACAGTGCTATATTAACCAGACCATCCCCTGGTACAGTGCTATATTAACCAGACCATCCCCTGGCACAGTGCTATATTAACCAGACCATCCCCTGGCACAGTGTTATATTAACCAGACCATCCCCTGGTACAGTGCTATATTAACCAGACCATCCCCTGGCACAGTGCTATATTAACCAGACCATCCCCTGGCACAGTGTTATATTAACCAGACCATCCCCTGGTACAGTGCTATATTAACCAGACCATCCCCTGGCACAGTGCTATATTAACCAGACCATCCCCTGGCACAGTGTTATATTAACCAGACCATCCCCTGGTACAGTGCTATATTAACCAGACCATCCCTTGGCACAGTGTTATATTAACCAGACCATCACCTGGCATGGTACAGTGCTATATTAACCAGACCATCCCCTGGTACAGTGCTATATTAACCAGACCATCCCCTGGCACAGTGCTATATTAACCAGACCATCCCCTGGTACAGTGCTATATTAACCAGACCATCCCCTGGCACAGTGCTATATTAACCAGACCATCCCCTGGTACAGTGCTATATTAACCAGACCATCCCCTGGCACAGTGCTATATTAACCAGACCATCCCCTGGTACAGTGCTATATTAACCAGACCATCCCCTGGCACAGTGCTATATTAACCAGACCATCCCCTGGTACAGTGCTATATTAACCAGACCATCCCCTGGCACAGTGCTATATTAACCAGACCATCCCCTGGTACAGTGCTATATTAACCAGACCATCCCCTGGCACAGTGCTATATTAACCAGACCATCCCCTGGCACAGTGCTATATTAACCAGACCATCCCCTGGTACAGTGCTATATTAACCAGACCATCCCCTGGCACAGTGCTATATTAACCAGACCATCCCCTGGCACAGTGCTATATTAACCAGACCATCCCCTGGCATGGCACAGTGCTATATTAACCAGACCATCCCCTGATACAGTGCTATATTAACCAGACCATCCCCTGGTACAGTGCTATATTAACCAGACCATCCCCTGGTACAGTGCTATATTAACCAGACCATCCCCTGGTACAGTGCTATATTAACCAGACCATCCCCTGGCATGGCACAGTGCTATATTAACCAGACCATCCCCTGGCACAGTGTTATATTAACCAGACCATCCCCTGGCATGGCACAGTGCTATATTAACCAGACCATCCCCTGGCACAGTGCTATATTAACCAGACCATCCCCTGGCACAGTACTATATTAACCAGACCATCCCCTGGTACAGAGCTATATTAACCAGACCATCCCCTGGCATGGTGCTATATTAACCAGACCATCCCCTGGTACAGAGCTATATTAACCAGACCATCCCCTGGCACAGTGCTATATTAACCAGACCATCCCCTGGCACAGTGCTATATTAACCAGACCATCCCCTGGTACAGTGCTATATTAACCAGACCATCCCCTGGCACAGTGTTATATTAACCAGACCATCCCCTGGCATGGTGCTATATTAACCAGACCATCCCCTGGTACAGTGCTATATTAACCAGACCATCCCCTGGCACAGTGCTATATTAACCAGACCATCCCCTGGCACAGTGCTATATTAACCAGACCATCCCCTGGCACAGTGTTATATTAACCAGACCATCCCCTGGCATGGTGCTATATTAACCAGACCATCCCCTGGTACAGTGCTATATTAACCAGACCATCCCCTGGCACAGTGCTATATTAACCAGACCATCCCCTGGCACAGTGCTATATTAACCAGACCATCCCCTGGTACAGTGCTATATTAACCAGACCATCCCCTGGTACAGTGTTATATTAACCAGACCATCCCCTGGCACAGTGCTATATTAACCAGACCATCCCCTGGTACAGTGCTATATTAACCAGACCATCCCCTGGCACAGTGCTATATTAACCAGACCATCCCCTGGCACAGTGCTATATTAACCAGACCATCCCCTGGTACAGTGCTATATTAACCAGACCATCCCCTGGCACAGTGCTATATTAACCAGACCATCCCCTGGTACAGTGCTATATTAACCAGACCATCCCCTGGTACAGTGCTATATTAACCAGACCATCCCCTGGTACAGTGTTATATTAACCAGACCATCCCCTGGCACAGTGTTATATTAACCAGACCATCCCCTGGTACAGTGCTATATTAACCAGACCATCCCTTGGCACAGTGTTATATTAACCAGACCATCACCTGGCATGGTACAGTGCTATATTAACCAGACCATCCCCTGGTACAGTGCTATATTAACCAGACCATCCCCTGGCATGGCACAGTGCTATATTAACCAGACCATCCCCTGGTACAGTGCTACATTAACCAGACCATCCCCTGGTACAGTGCTATATTAACCAGACCATCCCCTGGTACAGTGCTATATTAACCAGACCATCCCCTGGTACAGTGCTATATTAACCAATCCATCCCCTGGTACAGTGCTATATTAACCAGACCATCCCCTGGTACAGTGCTATATTAACCAGACCATCCCCTGGCATGGTACAGTGCTATATTAACCAGACCATCCCCTGGTACAGTGTTATATTAACCAGACCATCCCCTGGTACAGTGTTATATTAACCAGACCATCCCCTGGTACAGTGCTATATTAACCAGACCATCCCCTGGTACAGTGCTATATTAACCAGACCATCCCCTGGTACAGTGCTATATTAACCAGACCATCCCCTGGCACAGTGCTATATTAACCAGACCATCCCCTGGTACAGTGCTACATTAACCAGACCATCCCCTGGTACAGTGCTATATTAACCAATCCATCCCCTGGCACAATGCTATATTAACCAGACCATCCCCTGGTACAGTGCTATATTAACTAGACCATCCCCTGGTACAGTGCTATATTAACCAGACCATCCCCTGGCACAGTGCTATATTAACCAGACCATCCCCTGGCACAGTGCTATATTAACCAGACCATCCCCTGGTACAGTGCTATATTAACCAATCCATCCCCTGGCACAATGCTATATTAACCAGACCATCCCCTGGTACAGTGCTATATTAACTAGACCATTCCCTGGCACAGTGTTATATTAACCAGACCATCCCCTGGTACAGTGTTATATTAACCAGACCATCCCCTGGCACAGTGCTATATTAACCAGACCATCCCCTGGTACAGTGCTATATTAACCAGACCATCCCCTGGTACAGTGCTATATTAACCAGACCATCCCCTGGCACAGTGTTATATTAACCAGACCATCCCCTGGTACAGTGCTATATTAACCAGACCATCCCCTGGCACAGTGCTATATTAACCAGACCATCCCCTGGCACAGTGCTATATTAACCAGACCATCCCCTGGCACAGTGTTATATTAACCAGACCATCCCCTGGCACAGTGCTATATTAACCAGACCATCCCCTGGCATGGCACAGTGCTATATTAACCAGACCATCCCCTGGTACAGTGCTATATTAACCAGACCATCCCCTGGTACAGTGTTATATTACCAGACCATCCCCTGGTACAGTGCTATATTAACCAGACCATCCCTTGACACAGTGTTATATTAACCAGACCCCTGGCACAGTGCTATATTAACCAGACCATCCCCTGGCATGGAGCTATATTAACCAGACCATCCCCTGGTACAGTGCTATATTAACCAGACCATCCCCTGGCATGGAGCTATATTAACCAGACCATCCCCTGGTACAGTGTTATATTAACCAGACCATCCCCTGGTACAGTGCTATATTAACCAGACCATCCCCTGGTACAGTGCTATATTAACCAGACCATCCCCTGGCACAGTACTATATTAACCAGACCATCCCCTGGCACAGTGCTATATTAACCAGACCATCCCCTGGTACAGTGCTATATTAACCAGACCTTCCCCTGGCACAGTGCTATATTAACCAGACCATCCCCTGGTACAGTGCTATATTAACCAGACCATCCCCTGGTACAGTGCTATATTAACCAGACCATCCCCTGGCACAGTGCTATATAAACCAGACCATCCCCTGGTACAGTGTTATATTACCAGACCATCCCCTGGTACAGTGCTATATTAACCAGACCATCCCCTGGCACAGTGCTATATTAACCAGACCATCCCCTGGTACAGTGCTATATTAACCAGACCATCCCCTGGTACAGTGCTATATTAACCAGACCATCCCCTGGCACAGTGCTATATTAACCAGACCATCCCCTGGTACAGTGCTATATTAACCAGACCATCCCCTGGTACAGTGTTACATTAACCAGACCATCCCCTGGTACAGTGCTATATTAACCAGACCATCCCCTGGCATGGTGTTATATTAACCAGACCATCCCCTGACACAGTGCTATATTAACCAGACCATCCCCTGGTACAGTGCTATATTAACCAGACCATCCCCTGGCACAGTGCTATATTAACCAGACCATCCCCTGGTACAGTGCTATATTAACCAGACCATCCCCTGGTACAGTGCTATATTAACCAGACCATCCCCTGGCACAGTGCTATATTAACCAGACCATACCCTGGCATGGCACAGTGCTATATTAACACAGACCATCCCCTGACACAGTGCTATATTAACCAGACCATCCCCTGGCACAGTGCTATATTAACCAGACAGAATTGGTGCAGTCTGGGACAGTAATGATGCAGTCTGGGACAGTAATGGAGCAGTCTGGGACAGTAATGGTGCAGTCTGGGACAGTAATGGTGCAGTCTGGGACAGTAAGGGTGCAGTCTGGGACAGTAATGGTGCAGTCTGGGACAGTAATGGTGCAGTCTGGGACAGTAATGGAGCAGTCTGGGACAGTAGTGGTGCAGTCTGGGACAGTAATGGTGCAGTCTGGGACAGTAATGGAGCAGTCTGGGACAGTAATGGTGCAGTCTGGGACAGTAGTGGTGCAGTCTGGGACAGTAATGGTGCAGTCTGGGACAGTAATGGTGCAGTCTGGGACAGTAGTGGTGCAGTCTGGGACAGTAGTGGTGCAGTCTGGGACAGTAATGGTGCAGTCTGGGTGCATTCTGGGACAGTAATGGTGCAGTCTGGGACAGTAGTGGTGCAGTCTGGGACAGTAGTGGTGCAGTCTGGGACAGTAATGGTGCAGTCTGGGACAGTAGTGGTGCAGTCTGGGACAGTAATGGTGCAGTCCTACAGAGAGAACAGCAGAGCTACAGAGCAACGGACACCCCGCCCAGACCAGCGAGACACTCACACCTCCCTGACCAGCGAGACACTCACCCCTCCCAGACCAGCGAGACACTCACCCCTCCCAGACCAGCGAAACACTCACCCCTCCCAGACCAGCGAAACACTCACCCCTCCCAGACCAGCGAGATACTCACCCCTCCCAGACCAGCGAGACACTCACCCCTCCCAGACCAGCGAGACACTCACCCCTCCCAGACGAGCGAGACACTCACCCCTCCCAGACCAGCGAGACACTCACCCCTCCCAGACCAGCGAGACACTCACCCCTCCCAGACCAGCGAGACACTCACCCCTCCCAGACCAGCGAGACACTCACCCCTCCCAGACCAGCGAGACACTCACCCCTCCCAGACCAGCGAGACACTCACCCTGCCCAGACCAGCGAGACACTCACCCCTCCCAGACCAGCGAGACACTCACCCCTCCCAGACCAGCGAGACACTCACCCCTCCCAGACCAGCGAGACACTCACCCCTCCCAGACCTGCGAGACACTCACCCCTCCCAGACCAGCGAGACACTCACCCCTCCAGACCAGCGAGACACTCACCCCTCCCAGACCTGCGAGACACTCACCCCTCCCACACCAGCGAGACACTCACCCCTCCCAGACCAGCGAGACACTCACCCCTCCCAGACCAGCGAGACACTCACCCCTCCCAGACCAGCGAGACACTCACCCTGCCCAGACCAGCGAGACACTCACCCCTCCCAGACCAGCGAGACACTCACTCCTCCCAGACCAGCGAGACACTCACCTTCCCAGACCAGCGAGACACTCACCCCTCCCAGACCAGCGAGACACTCACCCCTCCCAGACCAGCGAGACACTCACCCCTCCCAGACCAGCGAGAAACTCACCCCTCCCAGACCAGCGAGACACTCACTCCTCCCAGACCAGCGAGACACTCACCCCTCCCAGACCAGCGAGAGACTCACCCCTCCCAGACCAGCGAGACACTTACCCCTCCCAGACCAGCGAGACACTCACCCCTCCAGACCAGCGAGACACTCACCCCTCCCAGACCAGCGAGACACTCACCCCTCCCAGACCAGCGAGACACTCACCCCTCCCAGACGAGCGAGACACTCACCCCTCCCAGACCAGCGAGACACTCACCCCTCCCAGACCAGCGAGACACTCACCCCTCCCAGACCAGCGAGACACTCACCCCCCCGGACCTGCACATAAAGGACCCACACTGAGAGGACCTAGATCCAGACCACAGCACCACCAGCCACATACACACACCCCGCCCCAACCAATCAACCCTTCCCCCCTAAAGGACCCACGCTGAGAGGACCTACATCCAGACCACAGCACCACCAGCCACATCCACACACCCCACCCCAACCAATCAACCCTTCCCCCCCAAGTCAACCATGCCCACACCCCATTTAGGCCCCCTCAGATCAGACCTATGCCCCTCCTGCCCACCCCATGCCCCCCACTCCCGCAAAGAGGGCCTCAACATAGAAGTCACACATACGCCCAATCTGTGAGCGGGCAAACAGGCCCAACCCCCACTCTTACACTAGCCCAAGCCAATGGCATTTACCAGATTCTCAGCAGGCTCTGCTCACACTTACTGGCCTGAGGCCAAACCACACAACCAACAACATTGGACACTTTATGGAACACAAAGCCTTCACAATCTCATCCTGGAGTATCCAAGGCCTGAGGTCATCTGCCTTTGGCCTAAAGAGCAGGAACCTGGACTTCATCAAAGAAATCAGAAATAAAGACATTGTCATCCAACAAGAAACCTGGTATAGAGGAGATGAACCCACTGGTTGCCCTCTAGGTTACAGAGAGCTGGTAGTCCCATCCACCAAACGACCAGGTGGGTGGTATAGAGGAGATGGACCCACTGGTTGTCCTCTAGGTTACAGAGAGCTGGTAGTCCCATCTACCAAACTACCAGGTGGGTGGTGTAGAGGAGATGGACCCACTGGTTGTCCTCTAGGTTACAGAGAGCTGGTAGTCCCATCTACCAAACTACCAGGTGGGTGGTATAGAGGAGATGGACCCACTGGTTGTCTTCTAGGTTACAGAGAGCTGGTAGTCCCATCTACCAAACTACCAGGTGGGTGGTATAGAGGAGACAGACCCACTGGTTGTCCTCTAGGTTACAGAGAGCTGGTAGTCCCATCCACCACACTACCAGGTGGGTGGTATAGAGGAGATGGATCCACTGGTTGTCTTCTAGGTTACAGAGAGCTGGTAGTCCCATCCACCAAACTACCAGGTGGGTGGTATAGAGGAGATGGACCCACTGGTTGCCCTCTAGGTTACAGAGAGCTGGTAGTCCCATCCACCAAACTACCAGGAGTAAAACAGGGTACAGAGGAGACGGACCCAGAGGGTTACAGAGAGCTACCAGGAGTGAAACAGGGAAGGGACTCAGAGGGGTATGCTAATTTAGTATAGAGCAGACCTAACTCACTCCATTACATTAATCAAAACAGGAACATTTTACATTTGGCTAGAAATTCATAAGGAAATGATCTCAACAGAGAAAAATGTCCTCCTGTGTGCTACCTATATCCCCCCACCAGAACCCCCATACTTTAATAATGATAGCTTCTCCATCCTAGAGGGGGAAATCAATCATTTCCAGGCCCAGGGACATGTACTAGTCTGTGGCGACCTAAATGTCAGAACCGGACAAGAACCTGACACCCTCAGCACACAGGGGGACAAACACCTACCTGGAGGTGACAGCATTCCCTCCCCCATATGCCCCCCCAAGTCACAACTACGACAACATAACCAACAAAAACGGGTCACAACTCCTGTCGCACGCTGGGTCTGTACATAGTCAATGGTAGGCTTCGAGGGGATTCCTATGGTAGGTACACCTATAGCTCATCTCTCGGCAGTAGTACTGTAGACTACTTTATCACTGACCTCAACCCAGAGTCTCTCAGAGCATTCAGTCAGCCCACTGACACCCCTATCAGACCACAGCAAAATCACAGTCTACTTGAACAGAGCAATACTCAATCATGAGGCATCAACACCAAAGGAGATGATTAATATGGAAGGGTAGTGGAGAAACCTACCAAACAACAATTAGGGAACAACAAATCCAATCGCTCATAGACAACTTCCTGGACAGAATTTTGTTTTGGTGTAAACTTTAGAAAACATAAACAGTATATTATATATATATATATAAACAGTATATTTGACCTTGCTGCTATAGTATATTATATACTATATATATAAACAGTATATTATATATATATATATAAACAGTATATTATATATATATATATAAACAGTATATTTGACCTTGCTGATGAGCACAGTCACAAGAGAAGGGCAACCAGTGAAGAACAAACACCGTTGTAAATACAACCCATATTTATGTTTATTTATTTTCCCTTTTGTACTTTAACTATTTGTACATCGTTACAACCCTGTATACAGACATAATATGACATTTATCATTTGAAATGTCTTTATTCTTTTAGAACTTTTACTGTTCATTTTTATTATTTATTTCACTTTTGTAAACATATTTCCCATGCCAATAAAGACCCTGTAATTTAATTGATATTGAACTGAGAGAGAGAGATAGAGAGACAAAGGCAGACAGAGACAGAGAGAGAGACAGTAGAGAGAGATAGAGAGAGACAGTAGAGAGAGAGACAGAGACAGTAGAGAGAGAGAGAGACAGAGAGAGAGAAAGAGACACAGAGAGAGAGACAGAGACAGAGACAGAGAGAGGGGATAGTTCAGTTATTGCATCACTGGTTGTGTCAGAGCTCCCTCTTGAGGCTGAAACCCTCCAACATTACTACACATCAAGGAATTAGCTGACAGCATTGTATTGGGTTAGAGCTGCTCAAACCTCTTCCTGGAGATTTACTGTCCTGTTGGTTTTCAGTCCAACCCTCTTCCTGGAGATCTACTGTCCTGTAGGTTTTCAGTCCAACCCTCTTCCTGGAGATCTACTGTCCTGTAGGTTTACAGTCCAACCCTCTTCCTGGAGATCTACTGTCCTGTAGGTTCTGGACCATCACTATTACAGACACCAACTTTCATAGAACCATTTGGATTGAAAAGGAAAGTTCTCCTGTTTTTTTATTTTACTAGGCAAGTCAGTTAAGAACAAATTCTTATTTTCAATGACGGCCTTTTCCATTAACAGTGGGTTAACTGCCTGTTCAGGGTCACAATGACAGATTTGTACCTTGTCAGCTCGGGGATTTGAACTTGCAACCTTCCGTTTACTAGTCCAACGCTCTAACCACTAGGCTACCCTGCCGCTCACGTCACTTCCTGTTAAACGCTGAACAAGGAAGAGCTCGGTTTTGTTTGTTTGAAAAGTTTGTTGTTTGAAAGTGTATTGGAAAGATCTTGGTAGCCAGCTAGCTTCTTAGTTTGGATCCCGTGACGTAGTTGGCATCAGTTGCTGGGACTGCTTGTCTCTTTCCAGTGATCCTGCCGACCAAAGCCAGGTCTGAGGAGCTATTTGGCGTCGCAGCTAGCCTAGCTGCTAGCTAACTGCATATCAAGCTAGCAGGTTCTCTTGAACACAGCCCGCGACGCGGTTAGCCATTGTGACTGGGACCGCGGATTGTCCCGGGTTTGTGGCTGTCTAGATCCCTGCTGTTTGTTGTTTTCAATCTTCCCCGTGACCTGCCCTGTCTGGAACGGTCATCAGCTAGCCTTTAGCTCGGAAAGCTCTCACCAGTTCGTACAACTAGTTTCAAACCAGAGCATACTGGACCTATTTTTCTCTCCATATCCCCGAATTCCTACCACAAACTCAGAACCTTTTCATCTGGATCATCACAGCTAACAGCAACCCGGGTTGACTACTCCTGGCTAACTTTTCTGTCCCGGAGCAAGCACCAACTAGCCTGGGGCTAGCCCATGCTAGACCCATCTCCCGGCTCACTCTTGGACTACAATATCCTGACCTCTTCTACTGCCGGTACGGGCCCCGCCAATCCTCTACGACTGGAATACCGACATAATCTGCCCGAGGATTCCAACAGGCCCCTCAGGCGCGACGCCCGCTGAAGGCCCATTCTGCTAACCTGCTAGGCCTGCTAGCTACCTAGAGCTACCCGGAACCCTACTAACTCCACAACTGGTCTATCGACGTCACCGCACGAAGAGGCAAAAAACTGACTTAAGTCTCCCCAGTCAGCCCAACCACTCACTGGACCCATATGTTCACTTGGCTACGCATGCCTCTCTCTAATATCAATATGCCTTGTCCATTACTGTCCTAGTTAGTGATTACTGTCTTATTTCACTGTAGAGCCTCTAGCCCTGCTCAATATGTCTTAACCAACCATGTTGTCCCACCTCCTACATATGCGATGACATCACCTGGTTTAAACGTCTCTAGAGACTAAATCTCTCTCATCATTACTCAATGCCTAGGTTTACCTCCAATGTACTCACATCCTACCATACCTTTGTCTGTACACTATGCCTTGAATCTATGCTATCGTGCCCAGAAACCTGCTCCTTTTACTCTCTGTTCCGAACGTGCTAGACCGCCAGTTCGTATAGCCGTTAGCCGTACCCTTATCCTACTTCTCCTCTGTTCCTCTGGTGATGTGGAGGTTAATCCAGGTCCTGCAGCGCCTAGCTCCACTCCCCAGGTGCTATCATTTGTTTACTTCTGTAACCGTAAAAGCCTTGGTTTCATGCATGTTAACATTAGAAGCCTCCTCCCTAAGTTTGTTTTATTTACTGCTTTAGCACACTGCGAACCCAGATGTTTTAGCCGTGTCTGAATCCTGGTTTAGGAAAACCACCAAAAACCCTGAAATCTCCATCGCTAACTATAACATTTTCCTCCAAGATAGAACTGCCTGCAGAGTTCTGTATTACTATCGAAGTCTGTACCCAAACAATTCGAGCTTCTACTTCTAAAAATTCACTTCTCCAGCATCAAGTCTCTCACTGTTGCCATTTGCTATAGACCTCCCTCTGCCCCAAGCTGTGCCCTCGACACCATATGCGAATTGATTGCCCCCCATATATCTTCTGAGTTCGTGCTACCAAGTGACCTAAACTGGGACATGCTTAACACCCTGGCAATCCTACAATCCGAGCTTGATGCCCTCAATCTCACACAAATTATCAATGAACCTACCAGGTACAACTCCAAATCCGTAACCATGGGCACCCTCATAGATGTCATCCTAACTAACTCGCCCTCCAAATACACCTCTGCTGTTTTCAATCAAGATCTCAGCGATCACTGCCTCATTGCCTTCATCCGTAATGGGTCTGTGACCAAACGATCACCCCTCATCCCTGTCAAACGCTCCCTAAAACACTTCAGTGAGCAGGCCTTTCTAATCGACCTGGCCGGGGTATCCTGGAAGGATATTGATCTCATCCCGTCAGTAGAGGATGCCTGGCTATTCTTTAAAAGTGCCTTCCTCACCATCTTAAATAAGCATGCCCCATTCAAAAAATGTAGAACCAGGAACAGATATAGCCCTTGGTTCACTCCAGACCTGACTGCCCTTGACCAGCACAAAAACATCCTGTGGCGTTCTGCATTAGCATCGAACAGCCCGCGTGATATGCAACTTTTCAGGGAAGTTAGGAACAAATATACACAGGCAGTTAGATACACTCAACATGTACTGCACTGACACAAATGACTGATGATTGGTTGAAAGAAATTGATAATAAGAAGATTGGGAGCTGTACTGTTAGATTTCAGTGCAGCCTTTGATGTCATTGTCCATAACCAGTTGTTGAGAAAACGTATGTGTTATGGCTTTTCAACCTCCGCCATATTGTGGATTCAGAGCTATTTATCTAATAGAACTCAAAGGAATTTATTTAATGGAAGCTTCTCTAATGTCAAACATGTAAAGTGTGGTGTACCGCAGGGCAGCTCTCTAGGCCCTCTACTGTTTTCTATTTTTACCAATAACCTGCCACTGGCATTAAACAAAGCATGTGTGTCCATGTATGCTGATGATTCAACCATATACACATCAGCAACCACAGCTAATGAAGTCACTGAAACTCTTAACAAAGAGTTGCAGTCTGTTTTGGAATGGGTGGCCAGTAATAAACTGGTCCTGAACATCTCTAAAACTAAGAACATTGTATTTGGTACAAATAATTCTTTAAGTGCGAGACCTCAGCTGAATCTGGTAATGCATGGTGTTGAACAAGTTGAGGAGACAAAATTACTTGGTGTTACCTTAGATTGTAAACTGTCATGGTCAAAACATATAGATTCAATGGTTGTATTGATGGGGAGTGGTCTGGCCGTAATAAAGAGATGCTCTGCTTTTTTGACACCACACTCCAAAAAGCCAATTCTGCAGGCTCTAGTTTCGTCTGATCTTGATTATTGACATGCCCCCAGACATGCCACCAGGGGTCTTTTCACAGTCCCCAAATCCAGAACAAATTCAAGGAAGCGTACAGTATTATATAGAGCCCTTATTGCATGGAACTTCCTTCCATCTCATATTGCTCAAATAAACAGCAAACCTGGTTTCAAAAAACAGATAAAGCAACACCTCACGGCACAACGCCTCTCTCCTATTTGACCCAGATAGTTTGTGTATGTATTGATATGTAGGATATGCCTTTTTTTATGTATGTAGTTGAGCTGTTCTTGTCTATTGATGGTCTGTACTATGTCATTCTGTATTATGTTTCATGTTCTGTGTGAACCCCAGGAAGAGTAGCTGCTGCTTTTGCAACAGCTAATGGGGATCCTAATAAAATACCAAAAAATTCCAAAATACCAATCAGACACGAACCCAACACTGGCTTTTCTATAGAATTTATTTCAATAATTTATAGCTTATTTACAACAAGCAATTTGATTTACTGAAATAAACAGTTCATTACTTCTCTCTGTTACAGGATAATACATTATTATTATTATTATTAAATATAGTGGTAAACAGGGTCTCTGAGGAGATGTCCTAAATGGCACCCTATTCCCTACGTAGTGCACTGAGCCCTATGGGGACCTGGTCTAAAGTAGTGCACTATAAAGGGAACAGGGTGCCATTTGGGATGTTAACTGTCTGATCCCCAGCTCTAATAATACTAGACTGTCATTCCATCTCTACAAAACGTGTGTGTGATATGGACAGACCTTTCTTAGACCCTGATATGTCCTAAACCCACTGGACCAAGTCTGTAACCATGACGACCACACCCAGGACATCCGTACCCATGACGACCCGACAGTATCACCTTGGACTTCCAGGCTAGAGGTTGGTCTGTGAGCCAAGGAACTCTGGTTAGCGTCCAGTCCAGACAGACAGAGAGCAGGGGGCTCTGGGTAGTAGAGTCCAGCCCTGATACACAGCAAGGGGTTGTGGGTAGTGTAGTCCAGAGTACTGACAGACAGCCGGGGGTTGTGGGTAGTGTAGCCCAGAGTCCTGACAGACAGCAGGGGGTTCTGGGTAGTGTGGTCCCAAGTCCTGACAGACAGCAGGGGGTTGTGGGTAGTGTAGTCCAGAGTCTTGACAGACAGCCGGGGGTTGTGGGTAGTGTAGTCCAGTGGTAGGTGTTTGCCCTGAATAGGTGATTTGAGCCCCATAGATTGATTACAGTCAGATATGTCTCTATGTACAAAACAACCTACATAGAATAAATAAGTCAATGCACAACTATACACACTCTCTGTGTTCCTTAATTCTCTCTCTTTCTCTCTCACACACACACACACACACACACACACACACACACACACACACACACACACACACACACACACACACACACACACACACACACACACACACGTTATATCACAAAAGGTCTATGAGTGTAATTTCTAGTTTGATAGAAATATAAATGTACTAGTCTGTCTCAAATAGTCTGATATACTGACACTCGTCTGCTGTTTCAAAAAGTAGTGCACTACCTAGGGAATAGGGTGCCATTTAGGATGCAGAGATACCAGTCTGTACAATAGTACTGCAGAGATACCAGTCTGTAAATAGTACTGCAGAGATACCAGTCTGTAAATAGTACTGCAGAGATACCAGTCTGTATAATAGTACTGCAGAGATACCAGTCTGTAAATAGTACTTTAGAGATACCAGTCTGTAAATAGTACTGCAGAGATACCAGTCTGTATAATAGTACTGCAGAGATACCGGTCTGTATAATAGTACTGCAGAGATAACAGTCTGTATAATAGTACTGCAGAGATACCAGTCTGTAAATAGTACTGCAGAGATACCGGTCTGTATAATAGTACTGCAGAGATACCAGTCTGTATAATAGTACTGCAGAGATACCAGTCTGTAAATAGTACTGCAGAGATACCAGTCTGTAAATAGTACTGCAGAGATACCAGTCTGTAAATAGTACTGCAGAGATACCAGTCTGTATAATAGTACTGCAGAGATACCAGTCTGTAAATAGTACTGCAGAGATACCAGTCTGTATAATAGTACTGCAGAGATACCAGTCTGTATAATAGTACTGCAGAGATACCAGTCTGTAATGTAGTACTGCAGAGATACCAGTCTGTAATGTAGTACTACAGAGATACCAGTCTGTAATGTAGTACTGCAGAGATACCAGTCTGTAATGTAGTACTGCAGAGATACCAGTCTGTAAATAGTACTGCAGAGATACCAGTCTGTAATGTAGTACTACAGAGATACCAGTCTGTAATGTAGTACTGCAGAGATACCAGTCTGTAATGTAGTACTCCAGAGATACCAGTCTGTATAATAGTACTGCAGAGATACCAGTCTGTAATGTAGTAATACAGAGATACCAGTCTGTAATGTAGTACTACAGAGATACCAGTCTGTATAATAGTACTGCAGAGATACCAGTCTGTAATGTAGTACTACAGAGATACCAGTCTGTAATGTAGTTCTACAGAGATACCAGTCTGTAATGTAGTACTACAGAGATACCAGTCTGTAATGTAGTACTGCAGAGATACCAGTCTGTATAATAGTACTACAGAGATACCAGTCTGTAATGTAGTACTACAGAGATACCAGTCTGTAATGTAGTTCTACAGAGATACCAGTCTGTAATGTAGTACTGCAGAGATACCAGTCTGTAATGTAGTACTACAGAGATACCAGTCTGTATAATAGTACTGCAGAGATACCAGTCTGTAATGTAGTACTACAGAGATACCAGTCTGTAAATAGTACTACAGAGATACCAGTCTGTAATGTAGTACTGCAGAGATACCAGTCTGTAATGTAGTACTACAGAGATACCAGTCTGTAATGTAGTTCTACAGAGATACCAGTCTGTAATGTAGTACTACAGAGATACCAGTCTGTAAATAGTACTACAGAGATACCAGTCTGTAATGTAGTAGTGCAGATATACCAGTCTATATAATAGTACTACAGAGATACCAGTCTGTAATGTAGTACTACAGAGATACTTCTCTGAGGTGCTTCTACACCTGCATTGCTTGCTGTTTGGGGGTTTAGGCTGGGTTTCTGTACAGCACTTTGAGATATCAGCTGATGTACGAAGGGCTATATAAACAAATGATTTGATTTGATTTGATACCAGTCTGTATAATGGTACTGCAGAGATACCAGTCTGTAATGTAGTACTCCAGAGATACCAGTCTGTATAATAGTACTGCAGAGATACCAGTCTGTAATGTAGTAATACAGAGATACCAGTCTGTAATGTAGTACTGCAGAGATACCAGTCTGTATAATAGTACTACAGAGATACCAGTCTGTAATGTAGTACTACAGAGATACCAGTCTGTAATGTAGTTCTACAGAGATACCAGTCTGTAATGTAGTACTACAGAGATACCAGTCTGTAATGTAGTACTACAGAGATACCAGTCTGTATAATAGTACTACAGAGATACCAGTCTGTAATGTAGTACTACAGAGATACCAGTCTGTAATGTAGTTCTACAGAGATACCAGTCTGTAATGTAGTACTGCAGAGATACCAGTCTGTAATGTAGTACTACAGAGATACCAGTCTGTATAATAGTACTGCAGAGATACCAGTCTGTAATGTAGTACTACAGAGATACCAGTCTGTAAATAGTACTACAGAGATACCAGTCTGTAATGTAGTACTGCAGAGATACCAGTCTGTAATGTAGTACTACAGAGATACCAGTCTGTAATGTAGTTCTACAGAGATACCAGTCTGTACTGCAGAGATACCAGTCTGTAATGTAGTTCTACAGAGATACCAGTCTGTAATGTAGTACTACAGAGATACCAGTCTGTAATGTAGTACTACAGAGATACCAGTCTGTAATGCAGTACTACAGAGATACCAGTCTGTAATGTAGTACTATAGAGATACCAGTCTGTAATGTAGTACTACAGAGATACCAGTCTGAATAATAGTACTGCAGATATACCAGTCTGTAATGTAGTACTACAGAGATACCAGTCTGTATAATAGTACTACAGAGATACCAGTCTGTAATGCAGTACTACAGAGATACCAGTCTGTAATGTAGTACTACAGACATACCAGTCTGTAATGTAGTACTACAGAGATACCAGTCTGTAATGTAGTACTACAGAGATACCAGTCTGTAATGCAGTACTACAGAGATACCAGTCTGTAATGTAGTACTATAGAGATACCATTCTGTAATGTAGTACTGCAGAGATACCAGTCTGAATAATAGTACTGCAGAGATACCAGTCTGTAATGTAGTACTACAGAGATACCAGTCTGTAATGTAGTAATACAGAGATACCAGTCTGTAATGTAGTCCTACAGAGATACCAGTCTGTATAATAGTACTGCAGAGATATCAGTCTGTATAATAGTACTGCAGAGATACCAGTCTGTAATGTAGTACTACAGAGATACCAGTCTGTAATGTAGTACTACAGAGATACCAGTCTGTAATGTAGTACTACAGAGATACCAGTCTGTAATGTAGTACTACAGAGATACCAGTCTGTAATGTAGTACTGCAGAGATACCAGTCTGTAATGTAGTACTACAGAGATACCAGTCTGTAATGTAGTACTACAGAGATACCAGTCTGTAATGTAGTACTGCAGAGATACCAGTCTGTAATGCAGTACTACAGAGATACCAGTCTGTAGTCCTGCAGAGATACCAGTCTGTATAATACTTATCTCCATAATATAGAAAACGTGAATCTTTTTTTACATATATTTTTTGTGATCTCTTTCTCTCCTTTCTCCCTCCATGGTTCAGACAGCCTCCACTTCTCTTCCTGCTGCAGTCACTCCAGTCTCGTCTCCTCTTTCACCTCGTCTCTCTTCACTTTCAGAGTCCCATTCCGTTAGAAAACAATTCTTTACAGATCCGGAGGAGAGAGAGAGAAATGATGGAGGGAGGAGAGAGGGGATGGAGAGAAAGCGTCTGTTTCTCTCTCTCTTTTGGTTCTGTGGTGAGTCTTACAGTGTCTCCATCTCTCCTTCTGTCCCTCTCTCTCCTTCTGGTTGCTGTGAGATGGTATCCACGGTAATTGCGGTGACAGTACCCGAAGCAACAGTAGTCAAGGTGATAATCTCAGAGGCCTTGTACAACCCATCTTCTCCTTTCCTCTCATATCTCCTCAACTCTACTCTCTTCTCTTCTCACCTCCTCTCTCTTTTCCTCTTCTCTCCTCAACTCTCCTCTCTCTTTTCCTCAACTCTCCTCTCCTCTCTTCTCTTCTCTTCCCTTCTCTCCTCAACTCTCCTCTCTTCTCAACTCTCCTCCTCTCTCTTTTCCTCAACTCTCCTCTACTCTCTTCTCTTCTCACCTCCTCTCTCTTTTCCTCTTCTCTCCTCTCTCTTTTCCTCAACTCTCCTCTCCTCTCTTCTCTTCTCTTCCCTTCTCTCCTCAACTCTCCTCTCTTCTCTTCTCTTCTCTCCTCAACTCTCCTCTCTTCTCTTCTCTTCTCTTCTCTTCTCTCCTCCTCTCTCTTTTCCTCTTCTCTCCTCTCTTCTCAACTCTTCTCTCCTAATCGCTCCTCTCCTCTCTTCTCTCCTAACCTCCTCAACTCTCTCTCTTCTCTCCTAATCTCTCCTCATCTCCTCAACTCTCCTCTAATCTCCTCTATAGTGTTTCCCTAGTTGGTGTCCATATATAGGCTCCTCTCCTCTGCTCCTCTCCTCTCTTTTATAGTCTTTCTCTTGATTGTATCCATATGTAGGGTCCACTCTGCTCTTCGATCACAGTCTTCACCATGTGATAAACCTCTTCAAAACTCTCCCCTTCCACAATAGCTACACACAGAGGGTCAGAGACAGAGTTAGAAAGAGAGAGAGAGAGAGAGAGAGGGTTAGAGAGTGTGTGTGTGTGTGTAACATTAACGTGTGTGTGTGTGTGTGTGTGTATGTGTGTGTGTGGTGTGTGTAACATTAATGTGTGTGTGTGTGTGTGGTGTGTGTAACATTAACGTGTGTGTGTGTGTGTGTGTGTGTGTGTGTGTGTGTGTGTGTGTGTGTGTGGTGTGTGTAACATTAATGTGTGTGTGTGTGTGTGTTACCTGAGAAGCATTCTATAAAGTCTTGTTCCAGTTTGACAGCTCTGTCCAGAGCCTTCCTGGCCTGGTCCTCTGTCAGACGCTTGTTCAGGTCACTGTAACACACGGATGTTTCAACACTCTTGTTCAGGTCACTGTAACACACGTATGTTACAACACTCATGTTCAGGTCAGCGTAACGGACAGATGTTACAACACTCATGTTCAGGTCACTGTAACACACGGATGTTACAACACTCATGTTCAGGTCAGCGTAACGGACGGATGTTTCACGTTAGAATGTAGATAATTTAACTTCAACAGAAAGAAAGGAAGAGTGATTCAACTTGAAGTATTTTAATAATGAATCAGAACTGTTGTTTCCTAGTCCATAGAGACCTCTAGTGTCCAGACTGTAACTGCATAATGCCTGACAGGAAGGAATTAAATTATTCCAAGCTAAACTTAAAAAAGATAACCCCTGAATCTGCTCAACAATTTACAACACACACAGGCACTATTAACAGATTATTTTCCAGTGATCTTGGTCTGATGAAGAGAACCCACTCCCTCCTACTTACAGTATATTTTCCAGTGATCTTGGTCTGAGGAAGACAACCCACTCCCTCCTACTTACAGTATATTTTCCAGTGATCTTGGTCTGAGGAAAAGAGAACCCACTCCCTCCTACTTACAGTATATTTTCCAGTGATCTTGGTCTGAGGAAGACAACCCACTCCCTCCTACTTACAGTATATTTTCCAGTGATCTTGGTTTGATGAAGACAGCCCACTCCCTCCTACTTACAGTATATTTTCCAGTGATCTTGGTCTGAGGAAGACAACCCACTCCCTCCTACTTACAGTATATTTTCCAGTGATCTTGGTCTGAGGAAGACAACCCACTCCCTCCTACTTACAGTATATTTTCCAGTGATCTTGGTCTGAGGAAGACAACCCACTCCCTCCTACTTACAGTATATTTTCCAGTGATCTTGGTCTGAGGAAGACAACCCACTCCCTCCTAATTACAGTATATTTTCCAGTGATCTTGGTCTGAGCAAGAGAACCCACTCCCTCCTACTTACAGTATATTTTCCAGTGATCTTGGTTTGATGAAGACAACCCACTCCCTCCTACTTACAGTATATTTTCCAGTGATCTTGGTCTGATGAAGACAGCAATAGGATGAAGCTGAGCTGCCTGTAGTCTCCTCACTGCATTAGCTGATACATCTAAGATACAGTGTTTCCCCATCTGCGCACACAAACACACACCTGGTTAATCAATCTATTCTGTACAGTGCAGAACATACACAATATAATGCTTTACACATTAAAGGACCAAATAGTTAAAGGGTCTCTCTCACACACACACACACACACACACACACACACACACACACACACACACACACACACACACACACACACACACACACACACACACACACACACACACACACACACACACACACACACGTACACTCCCTCCCTCCCCTTACCTGCTCTGCGACCATGCGGACACTCTGAACGCTGGTTCCATACAGGTGACTGTTGTATTGACCCGCCTCTATGAAGTGATGTGATTGGATGTCCTTCTCCATCTGTTCCCTTGACGACACAAAGTGGTAGTCCCGCCCATCCACCTCATACTCCCTCTGGGGCCGCGTCGTGTCTACACACACACACACACACACGTTTATGTTACACACACATGTTTATGTTACACACACACACACACACACACACACATGTTTATGTTACACACACACACACACACACACACACACACACACACACACACACACACACACACACACACACACACACACACACACACACACATACACATGTTTATGTTACACACACACACACACACACACACACACACACACACACACACACACACACACACACACACACACACACACACACACACACACACACACACACATGTTTATGTTG
Source organism: Oncorhynchus mykiss (assembly GCF_057628025.1). Lineage (NCBI taxonomy): Eukaryota > Metazoa > Chordata > Actinopteri > Salmoniformes > Salmonidae > Oncorhynchus > Oncorhynchus mykiss. Next base: position 2,626,482 of record NC_143030.1, read on the forward strand.
CACACACACACACATACACACATTTATGTTACACACACACACACATTTATGTTACACACACACACACACACGTTTATGTTACACACACACACACACACACATGTTTATGTTACACACACACACACATACACACATTTATGTTACACACACACACACACGTTTATGTTACACACACACACACATTTATGTTACACACACACACACACACACACACACACACACACACACACACACACACACACACACACATGTTTATGTTACACACACACACACATACACACATTTATGTTACACACACACACACACATGTTTATGTTACACACACACACACATACACACATTTATGTTACACACACACACACACACACGTTTATGTTACACACACACACACACGGACGGACACATGTTCTGTGTTAGGACACACACACACGGACGGACACATGTTCTGTGTTAGGACACACACACACACGTCTATGTTACACACACACACACGGACGGACACATGTTCTGTGTTAGGACACTATTTCAGATAACGTTTTGAAGCGTAGTTTAATTGTAAATAGTATATTGTTGATTGTTTATTTGGGACACAAACTATAGGATGATCTACTATTATGATTATCCCACCAACGTGACATTATAAACTGTAACATCTTATGTTTCACTGAGACGTGGCTGAACGAAGATACGGACAATATAGAGCTGGCGGGATTTTCCCTGCACCGGCAGAACAGAGATGCTACCTCTGGTAAGACTAGGGGTGGGGGTGTGTGTCTATTTGTCAATAACAGCTGGTGCACGATGTCTAATTTTAAAGAAGTCTAGAGGTATTGCCCGTCTGAGGTAGAGTACCTTATGATAAGCTGTAGACCACACTATCCACCAAGGGAGTTTTCATCTGTATTATAGTAGTATATAGTAGTACCTATAAATATATAATGGGTCAATAGTAGTACCTATAGTAGTACCTATGTGTCTATACTGGGTCTATAGTAGTACCTATGTGTATATAATGGGTCAATAGTAGTACCTATATGTATATAGTACCTATAGTAGTACCTATGTGTATATAATGGGTCGGTAGTAGTACCTATGTGTATATAATGGGTCTATAGTAGTACCTATGTGTATATAGTACCTGTAGTAGTACCTATATTTGATAGTAATACTCACGTGGAACACAGGAACCAAACTTGTCAGGAAACTCAGAGAGAAGATCATCATTCACTCTGTCTTTAGTAGGACCCAGTATAATGATAGGCCTCACATAGTGGACTGGAGAGAGAGAGAAATACAATTATAGCTTTTCTTAATCAGGGACCCAGGGCCTTACTCCCCGGCAAACCCAGGGACTTCCTCCCAGGGACTTACTCCCAGGGCCTTACTCCCAGGGCCTTACTCCCAGGGACCCAGGGCCTTACTCCCAGGCAAACCCATGGACTTCCTCCCAGGGCCTTACTCCCAGGGACCCAGGGCCTTCCTCCCAGGGACCCAGGGCCTTACTCCCAGGCAAACCCAGGGACTTCCTCCCAGGGACTTCCTCCCAGGGCCTTACTCCCAGGCAAACCCAGGGACTTCCTCCCAGGGACTTACTCCCAGGGACCCAGGGCATTACTCCCAGGGACCCAGGGCCTTCCTCCCAGGGACCCAGGGCCTTCCTCCCAGGGACCCAGGGCCTTACTCCCAGGCAAACCCAGGGACTTCCTCCCAGGGACTTCCTCAAAGGGACTTCCTCCCAGGGCCTTACTCCCAGGCAAACCCAGGGACTTCCTCCCAGGGACTTACTCCCAGGGACCCAGGGCATTACTCCCAGGGACCCAGGGCCTTCCTCCCAGGGACCCAGGGCCTTACTCCCAGGCAAACCCAGGGACTTCCTCCCAGGCAAACCCGGGGACTTCCTCCCAGGCAAACCCGGGGACTTCGTCCCAGGCAAACCCGGGGACTTCCTCCCAGGCAAACCCAGGGACTTCCTCCCAGGGCCTTACTCCCAGGGACCCAGGGCCTTCCTCCCAGGCAGACCCAGGGCCTTCCTCCCAGGGCCTTACTCCCAGGGACCCAGGAACATGAAATGTGTCGCGCTGCATGAAGCAAATGGTGGTCACAGCAGATACTGACTGTTTTTTAAAGGTCTTTTTTAATTATTATTTAACCTTTATTTAACTAGGCAAGTTAGTAAAGAACAAATTCTTATTTTCAATGACGGCCTAGGAACAGTGGGTTAACTGCCTTGTTCAGTGGCAGAACGACAGATTTTTACCTTGTCAGCTCAGGGATTCGATCTAGAAACCTTTCGGTTACTGGCCCAATACTCTACCCACTAGGCTACCTGCTGGTTACTGGCCCAACACTCTAACCACTAGGCTACCTGCTGGTTACAGGCCCAACACTCTAACCACTAGGCTACCTGCTGGTTACTGGCCCAACACTCTAACCACTAGGCTACCTGCTGGTTACTGGCCAAACACTCTAACCACTAGGCTACCTGCTGGTAACAGGCCCAACACTCTAACCACTAGGCTACCTGCTGGCTATTGGCCCAACACTCTAACCACTAGGCTACCTGCTGGCTATTGGCCCAACACTCTAACCACTAGGCTACCTGCTGGTTACTGGCCAAACACTCTAACCACTAGGCTACCTGCTGGTAACAGGCCCAACACTCTAACCACTAGGCTACCTGCTGGTTACTGGCCCAACGCTCTAACCACTAGACTACCTGCTGGTTACTGGCACAACGCTCTAACCACTAGGCTACCTGCTGGTAACAGGCCCAACACTCTAACCACTAGGCTACCTGCTGGTTACTGGCCCAACACTCTAACCACTAGGCTACCTGCTGGTTACTGGCCCAACACTCTAACCACTAGACTACCTGCTGGTTTCTGGCCCAACGCTCTAACCACTAGGCTACCTGCTGGTTACTGGCCCAACACTCTAACCACTAGGCTACCTGCTGGTTACTGGCCCAACACTCTAACCACTAGACTACCTGCTGGTTTCTGGCCCAACGCTCTAACCACTAGGCTACCTGCTGGTTACTGGCCCAACACTCTAACCACTAGGCTACCTGCCGTCCCATCTGTGTATCTGTGGCCAACAGATGCATATCTGTATTCCCAGTCATGTGAAATGCATAGATTAGGGCCTAATTAATTAATTTAAATTCACTGATTTCTTTATAAGAAATTGAACTTTGTCAACTCATTAATATTGTTGCATGTTGTGTTTCTATTTTCTGTTGTTGCTATAGTGATATTCATTCAAACATTTAAGTAAATACAAATGTTTTTTTCACTTAAAATAATTAAATATGTATATTTTCACAGACCCATGCAGTACCTCAGCGGATCCCTAGGGGGACAGAGACTTCCTACAGTACCACAGCGGATCCCTAGGGGGACAGAGACTCCCTGCAGTACCTCAGCGGATGCCTAGGGGGACAGAGACTTCCTACAGTACCTCAGCGGATCCCTAGGGGGGCAGAGACTCCCTACAGTACCTCAGCGGATCCCTAGGGGGGCAGAGACTCCCTACAGTACCTCAGCGGATCCCTAGGGGGGCAGAGACTTCCTACAGTACCACAGCGGATCCCTAGGGGGACAGAGACTTCCTACAGTACCACAGCGGATCCCTAGGGGGACAGAGACTTCCTACAGTACCACAGCGGATCCCTAGGGGGACAGAGACTTCCTACAGTACCTCAGCGGATCCCTAGGGGGACAGAGACTTCCTACAGTACCTCAGCGGATCCCTAGGGGGACAGAGACTTCCTACAGTACCTCAGCGGATCCCTAGGGGGGCAGAGACTTCCTACAGTACCACAGCGGATCCCTAGGGGGACAGAGACTTCCTACAGTACCACAGCGGATCCCTAGGGGGACAGAGACTCCCTACAGTACCACAGCGGATCCCTAGGGGGACAGAGACTTCCTACAGTACCACAGCGGATCCCTAGGGGGGCAGAGACTCCCTACAGTACCTCAGCGGATCCCTAGGGGGGCAGAGACTTCCTACAGTACCTCAGCGGATCCCTAGGGGGGCAGAGACTTCCTACAGTACCTCAGCGTATCCCTAGGGGGGCAGAGACTCCCTACAGTACCACAGCGGATCCCTAGGGGGGCAGAGACTCCCTACAGTACCTCAGCGGATCCCTAGGGGGGCAGAGACTCCCTACAGTACCTCAGCGGATCCCTAGGGGGGCAGAGACTCCCTACAGTACCTCAGCGGATCCCTAGGGGGGCAGAGACTCCCTACAGTACCTCAGCGGATCCCTAGGGGGGCAGAGACTCCCTACAGTACCTCAGCGGATCCCTAGGGGGGCAGAGACTCCCTACAGTACCTCAGCGGATCCCTAGGGGGGCAGAGACTTCCTACAGTACCACAGCGGATCCCTAGGGGGACAGAGACTTCCTACAGTACCACAGCGGATCCCTAGGGGGACAGAGACTTCCTACAGTACCACAGCGGATCCCTAGGGGGACAGAGACTTCCTACAGTACCTCAGCGGATCCCTAGGGGGACAGAGACTTCCTACAGTACCTCAGCGGATCCCTAGGGGGACAGAGACTTCCTACAGTACCTCAGCGGATCCCTAGGGGGGCAGAGACTTCCTACAGTACCACAGCGGATCCCTAGGGGGACAGAGACTTCCTACAGTACCACAGCGGATCCCTAGGGGGACAGAGACTCCCTACAGTACCACAGCGGATCCCTAGGGGGACAGAGACTTCCTACAGTACCACAGCGGATCCCTAGGGGGGCAGAGACTCCCTACAGTACCTCAGCGGATCCCTAGGGGGGCAGAGACTTCCTACAGTACCTCAGCGGATCCCTAGGGGGGCAGAGACTTCCTACAGTACCTCAGCGTATCCCTAGGGGGGCAGAGACTCCCTACAGTACCACAGCGGATCCCTAGGGGGGCAGAGACTCCCTACAGTACCTCAGCGGATCCCTAGGGGGGCAGAGACTCCCTACAGTACCTCAGCGGATCCCTAGGGGGGCAGAGACTCCCTACAGTACCTCAGCGGATCCCTAGGGGGGCAGAGACTCCCTACAGTACCACAGCGGATCCCTAGGGGGGCAGAGACTCCCTACAGTACCACAGCGGATCCCTAGGGGGGCAGAGACTCCCTACAGTACCTCAGCGGATCCCTAGGGGGGCAGGGACTTCCTACAGTACCACAGCGGATCCCTAGGGGGGCAAAGACTCCCTACAGTACCTCAGCGGATCCCTAGGGGGGCAGAGACTCCCTACAGTACCACAGCGGATCCCTAGGGGGGCAAAGACTCCCTACAGTACCACAGCGGATCCCTAGGGGGGCAGAGACTTCCTACAGTACCACAGCGGATCCCTAGGGGGGCAGAGACTCCCTACAGTACCTCAGCGGATCCCTAGGGGGGCAGAGACTCCCTACAGTACCTCAGCGGATCCCTAGGGGGGCAGAGACTTCCTACAGTACCTCAGCGGATCCCTAGGGGGGCAGAGACTTCCTACAGTACCTCAGCGGATCCCTAGGGGGCAGAGACTTCCTACAGTACCTCAGCAGATCCCTAGGGGGGCAGAGACTTCCTACAGTACCTCAGCAGATCCCTAGGGGGGCAGAGACTTCCTACAGTACCTCAGCAGATCCCTAGGGGGGCAGAGACTTCCTACAGTACCTCAGCTGATACCTAGGGGGGCAGAGACTACACACCCTCCACTTCAGTTCTACTGGCTGAAACTACCACCATTTCAGACAAATAAAATAATCTGAGGTCACAGGTCAGACCTACCTTCTATCTGTGTAACAGTTTCATAGCTCTGAACAAAGCTGCTGCGGTCCTTATTCTTCATACGAGACCACTCCTTCCTCTCCACCCTGCATAGAGAGACATAGGGCTACATTAACATGGCATAACACTACATACTGCTTCATACGAGACCACTCCTTCCTCTCCACCCTGCATAGAGAGACATAGGGCTACATTAACATGGCACTACATACTGCTTCATTAGAGACCACTCACAGAAACACACAGGAGGGGGTTAACTGTATTAACTTAGGTGTTAGGTGTGGTCCCCCTCAGTGTTAGGTCTGGTCCTCCTCAGCGTTAGGTGTGGTCCCCCTCAGTGTTAGGTGTGGTCCCCCTCAGTGTTAGGTCCCCCCTCAGTGTTAGGTGTGGTCCCCCTCAGTGTTAGGAGTGGTCCCCCTCAGTGTTAGGTGACCCCCCCTCAGTGTTAGGTTTGGTCCCAATCAGTGTTAGGTCTGGTCCCCCTCAGCGTTAGGTGTGGTCCCCCTCAGCATTAGGTGTGGTCCCCTCAGTGTTAGGTGTGGTCACCCTCAGTGTGAGGTGTGGTCCCCTCAGTGTTAGGTTTCGTCCCCTCAGTGTTAGGTGTCCCCCCTCAGTGTGAGGTGTGGTCTCCCTCACCGTTAGGTTTGGTCCCCTCAGTGTTAGGTGTGGTCCCCCTCAGTGTTAGGTCTGGTCCGCCTCAGCGTTAGGTGTGGTCCACCTCAGTGTTAGGTGTGGTCCCCCTCAGAGTTAGATGTGGTCCCCCCCAGCGTTAGGTGTGGTCCCCTCAGCGTTAGGTGTGGTCCCCCTCAGCGTAAGGTGTGGTCCCCCTCAGTGTTAGGAGTGGTCCCCCTCAGTGTTAGGTGTCCCCCCCTCAGTGCTAGGTCTGGTCCCCCTCAGCGTTAGGTGTTGTCCCCCTCAGCGTTAGGTGTGGTCCCCCTCAGTGTTAGGTCTGGTCCCACTCAGCGTTAGGTGTGGTCCCCTCAGTGTTAGGTGTGGTCCCCCTCAGTGTGAGGTGTGGTCCCCTCAGTGTTAGGTGTGGTCCCCTCAGTGTTAGGTGTGGTCCCCCTCAGCGTTAGGTGTGGAACCCCTCAGCGTAAGGTGTGGTCCCCGTCAGTGTTAGGTGTGGTCCCCCTCAGTGTTAGGTGTGGTCCCCCTCAGTGTTAGGTATGATCCCCTCAGTGATAGGTATGGTCCCCTCAATGTTAAGTGTGTTCCCCCTCAGTGTTAGGTGTGCTCCCCCTCAGCGTTAGGTGTGGTCCCTCTCAGCGTAAGGTGTGGTCCCCCTCAGTGTTAGGTGTGGTCCCCCTCAGTGTTAGGTATGGTCCCCTCAATATTAAGTGTGGTCCCCCTCAGTGTTAGGTGTAGTCCCCCTCAGTGTTAGGTCTGGTCCCCCTCAGTGTTAGGTGTGGTCCCCCTCAGTGTTAGGTATGGTCCCCTCAATGTTATGTGTGGTCCCCCTCAGTGTTAGGTGTGCTCCCCCTCAGCATTAGGTGTGGTCCCCCTCAGCGTAAGGTGTGGTCCCCCTCAGTGTTAGGTGTGGTCCCCCTCAGTGTTAGGTATGGTCCCCTCAATGTTAAGTGTGGTCCCCCTCAGTGTTAGGTGTGGTCCCCCTCAGTGTTAGGTCTGGTCCCCCTCAGTGTTAGGTGTCCCCCCCTCAGTGTTAGTTGTGGTCCCCCTCGGCGTTAGGTGTGGTCCCCCTCAGTGTTAGGTGTGGTCCCCCTCAGTGTTAGGTATGGTCCCCTCAATGTTAAGTGTGGTCCCCCTCAGTGTTAGGTGTAGTCCCCCTCAGTGTTAGGTCTGGTCCCCCTCAGTGTTAGGTGTGGTCCCCCTCAGTGTTAGGTATGGTCCCCTCAATGTTATGTGTGGTCCCCCTCAGTGTTAGGTGTGCTCCCCCTCAGCATTAGGTGTGGTCCCCCTCAGCGTAAGGCGTGGTCTCCCGCAGTGTTAGGTGTGGTCCCCCTCAGTGTTAGGTATGGTCCCCTCAATGTTAAGTGTGGTCCCCCTCAGTGTTAGGTGTGGTCCCCCTCAGTGTTAGGTCTGGTCCCCCTCAGTGGTAGGTGTCCCCCCCTCAGTGTTAGTTGTGGTCCCCCTCGGCGTTAGGTGTGGTCCCCTCAGTGTTAGGTGTGGTCCCCTCAGTGTTAGGTGCCCGCCCCCTCAGTGTTAGGTGTGGTCCCCCTCAGTGTTAGGTGTGGTCTCCCTCACCGTTAGGTGTGGTCCCCTCAGTGTTAGGTGTGGTTCCCCTCAGTGTTAGGTCTGGTCCGCCTCAGCGTTAGGTGCGGTCCGCCTCAGCGTTAGGTGTGGTCCCCCTCAGTGTTAGGTGTGGTCCCCCTCAGCATTAGGTGTGGTCCCCCTCAGTGTTAGGTGTCCCCCCTCAGTGTTAGGTGTGGTCCCCCTCAGTATTAGGTCCACATCAGTGTCAGGTGTGGTCCCCCTCAGTGTTAGGTGTGGTCCCCTTCAGAGTTAGGTCTGGTCCCCCCCAGCGTTAGGTGTGGTCCCCCTCAGTGTTAGGTGTGGTCCCCCTCAGCATTAGGTGTGGTCCCCCTCAGTGTTAGGTGTCCCCCCTCAGTGTTAGGTGTGGTCCCCCTCCGTGTTAGGTGTGGTCCCCCTCAGTGTTAGGTCTGGTCCCCCTCAACGTTAGGTCTGGTCCCCCTCAGCGTTAGGTGTGGTCCCCCTCAGTGTTAGGTCTGGTCCCCCTCAGCGTTAGGTCTGGTCCCCCTCAGCGTTAGGTGCGTTACCCGCGTTAGGTGTGTTACCTACCTGTGTTTGCTGGGTATATACCCTAGTTCCTCCAGTTGTCCCTGTTGTCCCAGTCTCCTAGCAGTCCACCACTCTTCATCACTACAGTCAGTCACATGGAGCACCTCCCCGAAGTTAAAGCCCAATGCCTGGCTCAACAGCCCACAGTCTGCTGTTTTATCATAGTCAAACAGGGCCCTGCATAGAGAGGACATAGAGCTACATTAGTATGTCAGGGAGACATTAGCATGACATAGGGCTACATTATCATGACACTACTTTACCTGACATAGAAGGTCCTGTTGGCTCGGAGGGTCCCAGAGCTCATGCTACTGTTCATCATCTGTTCTCTCAGGTCGTGTATCTTAGCCTCAAACCTGCTGTATTCTACACACACACACACACACACACACACACACACACACACACACACACACACACACACACCAATTGATGAACGGACTGCTGAATGCATATTTTTCTCTTGCTTTATTTGTTCTTTTCCATATTATGTCTCTCTGATAAGCTACCCAGGAAGGGGTCTATAGCAGTCTTTAGTAGTCTAAAGTTAGTCTATAGTAGTCTGTTATTAGTCTACAGTTAGTCTATAGTAGTCTAAAGTTAGTCTATAGTAGTGTGTAATTAGTCTACAGTTTGTCTATATTGGTCAAAATATAGTGCATAGTCGTCTGTAGCAGTCTATAGTAGTCTGATGTAGTCTACAGTAGTCTATAGTAGTCTGATGTAGTCTACAGTAGTCTATAGTAGTCTGACATAGTCTACAGTAGTCGATAGTAGTCTGACGTAGTCTTTAGTAGTCTATAGTAGTCTGACGTAGTCTACATTAGTCGAACATAGTCTATAGTAGTCTGACAGTCTACATTAGTCGGACATAGTCTATAGTAGTCTGAAGTAGTCTACAGTTTGTCTATAGCAGTCTTTAGTAGTCTAAAGTTAGTCTATAGTAGTCTGTTATTAGTCTACAGTTAGTCTATAGTAGTCTAAAGTTAGTCTATAGTAGTGTGTAATTAGTCTACAGTTTGTCTATATTGGTCAAAATATAGTGCATAGTCGTCTGTAGCAGTCTATAGTAGTCTGATGTAGTCTACAGTAGTCTATAGTAGTCTGATGTAGTCTACAGTAGTCTATAGTAGTCTGACATAGTCTACAGTTTGTCTATAGTAGTCTGAAGTAGTCTACAGTTCCTCTATAGTTTTCTACAGCAGTCTATAGCAGCCTACAGTAGTCTATAGTAGTCTGACGTAGTCTACAGTATTTTGACGCAGTCTCAGTAGTCTGACGTAGTTTATAGTAGTCTGACGTAGTCTCAGTAGTCTACAGTTTGTCTAGTCTGACGCAGTCTACAGTAGTCTGACATAGTCTGTAGTAGTCTGACATAGTGTACAGTAGTCTATAGTAGTCTGACATAGTGTACAGTAGTCTATAGTAGTCTACAGTTTGTCTATAGTAGTCTGACGTAGTCAACAGTTTGTCTATAGCTTTCTACAGTAGTCTATAGTAGCCTACAGTAGTCTGTAGTAGCCTACAGTAGTCTATAGTAGTCTATAGTAGTCTACAGTAGTCTGACGTAGTCTACAGTAGTCTGACAGTGTACAGTAGTCTATAGTAGTCTACAGTTTGTCTATAGTAGTCTGACGTAGTCTACAGTTTGTCTATAGCTTTCTACAGTAGTTTATAGTAGCCTACAGTAGTCTATAGTTTATCTATAGTAGTCTATAGTCACTAATAATGCCACTTTAATAATGTTTACATATCTTGCATTACTCATCTCATATGTGTATACTGTATTTTATACCATCTATTGCATCTTGCCTATGATGCTCGGTCATCGTTCATTCATATATTTATATGTATATATTCTTATTCCATCCCTTTACTTAGATTTGTGTGTATAAGGTAGTTATTGTGGAATTGTTAGATTACTTGTTAGATATTACTGCATTGTCGGAACTAGAAGCACAAGCATTTCGCTACACTCACATTAACATCTGCTGTATGTGACCAATACAATTTGATTTGATTTGGAATGGTCTATAGTAGTCTGTAGTTAGTCTGTGGTTAGTCTATAGTAATCTGTAGTAGTCTATAGTAGTCTATAGTAGTCTGTAGTTAGTCTGTGGTTAGTCTATAGTCATCTGTAGTAGTCTATAGTAGTCTGTAGTTAGTCTGTGGTTAGTCTATAGTCTTCTGTAGTATTCTACAGTAGTCTGTATTTAGTCTGTGGTTCGTCTATAGTAATCTGTAGTAGTCTATAGAAGTATGTAGTCAGTCTGTGGTTAGCCTATAGTAATCTGTAGTTGTCTATAGTAGTCTGTAGTAGTCTATAGTAGTCTGTAGAAGTCTATAGTAGTCTGCCGTGAATCTGTAGTAACATAGTCTATAATAGTCTATGGTAGTCTGTAGTTAGTCTGGAGTTAGTAGTTTATAGTAAAATGTAGTAGTCTATCCTAGTATGCAGTTAGTCCTTATTAGTCCATAGTAATCTACAGTAGTCTATAGTAGTTTACAGTAGAATGTAGTAGTCTATCCTAGTATTTAGTTAGTCCTTATTAGTCTATAGTAATCTACAGTAGTCTATAGTAGTTTATAGTAGAATGTAGTAGTCTATCCTAGTATTTAGTTAGTCCTTATTAGTCTATAGTAGTCTACAGTAGTCTATAGTAGTTTACAGTATAATGTATTAGTCTATCCTAGTATGCAGTTAGTCCTTATTAGTCTATAGTAGTCTACAGTAGTCTATAGTAGTTTACAGTAGAATGTATTAGTCTATCCTAGTATGCAGTTAGTCCTTGTTAGTCTATAGTAGTCTATAGCAGTTTATAGTAGAATGTAGTAGTCTATCCTAGTATGTAGTTAGTCCTTATTAGTCTATAGTAGTCTACAGTAGTCTATAGTAGTTTATAGTAAAATGTAGTAGTCTATCCTAGTATGTAGTTAGTCTATAGTAGTCTACAGTAGTCTATAGTAGTTTACAGTAGATTGTAGTAGTCTATCCTAGTATGTAATTCGTCTTATTAGTCTATAGTAGTTTATAGTAGAATGTAGTAGTCTATCCTAGTATGTAGTTAGTCCTTATTAGTCTATAGTAGTCTACAGTAGTCTATAGTAGAATATGGTAGTCTATCCTAGTATGTAGTTTGTCCTTATTGTCTATAGTAGTCTCACTCTCTGGACTGTACTGGTCTGTATTGGTCTGTGATATTCTTACCCTCAGGTCTATAGTGGTCTGTAGTGGTCTGTGATTTTCTTACCCACAGGTCTGTAGTGGTCTGTGATATTCTTACGCTCAGGTCTGTAGTGGTCTGTAGTGGTCTGTGATATTCTTACCCCCAGGTCTGTAGTGGTCTGTAGTGGTCTGTGATATTCTTACCCTCAGGTCTGTAGTGGTCTGTGATATTCTTACCCTCAGGTCTGTAGTGGTCTGTAGTGGTCTGTAGTGGTCTGTGATATTCTTACCTTCAGGTCTGTAGTGGTCTGTAGTGGTCTGTGATATTCTTACCCTCAGGTCTGTACTGAGCGATGATAGTAACAGTCTGTCCAGCATTCTTCAGAGCTGCTGCAGCCTGTTCATGAGTCGCATGTCTGAGATCCACACCGTTCACCTGCAGAGGAGTTATAACCATTACATTACATAATATTACATTAATGTGACATAACACTACACAAGACTACCTAGCATTACATAACACTACATAACACTATATAACACTATGTGACACTACATAACACTATGTGACACTACATAACACTATATAACACTACATAACACTACATAGCATTACATAACACAACACTATACTGTAACATTACACTAAATAAGAATACATAACATTACATAAGACTACATAACACTATGTAACACTACATAACACTACATAGCATTGCATTGCATTACATAACACAACATAACATTACATAAGACTTCATAACACTATGTAACAGTACATAAGACTACATAAAACTATGTAACACTACATAACATTACATAACACCATGTAACACTACATAACATTACATAACACTACAAAACGTTACATAACATTACATAACACTATGTAACACTACATAACATTACATAACACTACGTAACACTACATAACATTACATAACACTATGTAACACTAGGTAACACTATACAACATTACATAACACTACTTAACACTACATAACACTACAAAACATTACATAACATTACAGAACACTAAATAAGACTACATAACATTACATAACATTACAAAACATTACATAACATTACATAACACTAAATAAGACTACATAACATTACATAACACCATGTAACACTACATGACATTACATAACACTATGTAACACTACAGAACATTACATAACATTATGTAACACTACGTCACACTATATAACAATACATAACACTATGTAACACTATGTAACACTACGTAACACTACATAACACTACATAACACTACATAACATTACAAAACATTACATAACATTACATAACACTAAATTAGACTTCATAACATTACATAACACTATGTAACACTACATGACATTACATAACACTATGTAACACTACATAACATTACATAACACTACTCACGCTGATGATTTGGTCTCCCTTGCGTAGCTCTCCTGAGAGATCAGCCGGTCCTCCAGCCAGGATGAAGGAGATAAAGATTCCCTCTCCGTCTTCTCCCCCAACGATGTTAAACCCCAGACCAGTCGACCCTCGGTGGATACACACCCGCCTGGCCTCTCTACTGGGAGGCCACACACAGACATTATAATACACCGTATCACCCTAACCCTCTCTACTACATATCTACTGTAATACTCAGCCTGGTCACTACTACATATCTACTGTAACACTCAGCCTGGTCTCTCTACTACATATCTACTGTAATACTCAGCCTGGTCACTACTACATATCTACTGTAACACTCAGCCTGGTCACTACTACATATCTACTGTAACACTCAGCCTGGTCTCTCTACTACATATCTACTGTAAC
>NC_143030.1:2645000-2655000 GCF_057628025.1 Oncorhynchus mykiss
ACAGCATAGACTGAGATGATCTGAAGGACAGCTTAGACTGAGATGATCTGAAGGGCAGCATAGAATGATGTGAACTGATGGGACTGAAAGTCAGCATAGACTGAGGTGATCTGACAGGACTGAAGGGCAGCATAGACTGAGGTGATCTGATAGGACTGAAGGGCAGCATAGACTGAGATGAACTTGGAGTTCTTGACCGCAGATCGGCAGTTCCAAACACTAACAGAGACCCAGACTTCCACATGGGTTGTGTGCACAGGGTACAATAAACTAGACGGGTTGCAGCAAAGGGTGTCTGTAAAGCCTACAGGGAGAGGTGAGAACAGGTATAGAAAACACACATAGTTGACAAAACTACAAAAGAGAAAAATGAGATATTCTGTAAATAACTCGGTAAGATACTCAAGTGAGAGAGTGGCGTGGAGCCTTCCTCGAACATCTCGGCAGAACCGTCTAAGTTTCGCGAAAATACCGCTACTGACACGACCGCCACTTACAGCTGCTGCTGAGAAACCAGGAGACTGAAGACCTAACACTAATTACCTAGGAGATGAGAATCCTGGAGATAACCGGAGTCCTCTAGCTCTAGAACCACTCCTGGAGATAACCGGAGTCCTCTAGCTCTAGAACCACTCCTGGAGATAACAGGAGTCCTCTAGCTCTAGAACCACTCCTGGAGATAACCGGAGTCCTCTAGCTCTAGAACCACTCCTGGAGATAACCGGAGTCCTCTAGCTCTAGAACAACTCCTGGAGATAACCGGAGTCCTCTAGCTCTAGAACCACTCCTGGAGATAACAGGAGTTCTCTAGCTCTAGAACCACTCCTGGAGATAACCAGAGTCCTCTAGCTCTAGAACCACTCCTGGAGATAACAGGAGTCCTCTAGCTATAGAACCACTCCTGGAGATAACCGGAGTCCTCTAGCTCTAGAACCACTCCTGGAGATAACAGGAGTCCTCTAACTCTAGAACCACTCCTGGAGATAACCCGGAGTCCTCTAGCTCTAGAACCCCTCCTGGAGATAACCGGAGTCCTCTAGCTCTAGAACCACTCCTGGAGATATCAGGAGATATCAGGAGACCTCTAGCTCTAGAACTACTCCAGGAGATATCAGGACTCCTCTAGCTCTAGAACCATTCCTGGAGATATCAGGAGATATCAGGAGTCCTCTAGCTCTAGAACCACTCCTGAAGATATCAGGAGTCCTCTAGTGCTATAATCACTCCTAGAGATATCAGCAGCCCTCTAGCTCAGAAAATAGATGAATACTTATGTAAATGTGATATTTCAGTTTTTTTATTCATATTAATTAGAAAAAATTCTACAAACCAGTTTTTGCTTTGTCATTATAGGGTATTGTGTCATTATGGGTTATTGTATCTAGATTGATGAGAATTTTTTTTAAATCAGAAATGTGGAAAAAGTTAAGGGGTCTGAATACATTCCGAATACACTGTAGATGCATGACATTGTCAGACATGACATAGTCAGACATGCCATAGAGATATAACATAGAGATATGACATAGAGATATGACATAGTCAGACATGACGTACAGACATGACATAGTCAGACATGTCATAGAACCATGATATAGTCAGACGGGATGTAGTCAGTTGAGATCAGAGCCATTCAGAAAACCAGCGTTCATATTTGGAATGTTAAAACATGGAGTCCAGCTCTGCAGTAGTTCCACAGAGGACCAGAAGAGGGCACTACTCAACGACTAAACTTCTGTCATATATACTCAGTGAGTGTCAGTGTCAGTGAGTGTGTCCGTGAGAGTGTCTGTGAGCGTGTCAGTGAGCGTGTTCGTGAGCGTGTCAGTGAGCGTGTCCGTGAGCGTGTTCGTGAGCGTGTTACTCACAGCCAGTATCTTATCACCTATCTGTAGGTGTCCATCTTTACAGGCCGCTCCTCCCTCGATGATCTTAGTCACATATATACTGTTGTCACCTGGTACATGCTGGTTCCCTAGTCCACCTGCTATACTGAACCCCAAACCTGAAAAACACAGACACACACACACACACACATAGAATAAGGGAAGGGGAAGATTAGGAAGAGGAAGGAGGAAGAGGAGGGAGGAGGAGGAAGAGGAGGGGAGGAGGGAGGAGGAGGAGGTGGGAGGAGGAGGAAGAGGAGGGAGGAGGAGGAGGAAGAGGAGGAAGAAGAGGAGGGAGGAGGAGGAGGAAGAGGTGGGAGGAGGAGGAGGAGGAAGAGGTGGGAGGAGGAGAAGGAGGAGGTGGGAGGATGAGGAGGAGGAGGTGGGAGGAGGAGGAAGAGGAGGGAGGAGGAGGAGGAGGAGGAAAAGGAGGTGGGAGGAGGAGGAGGAAGAGGAGGTGGGAGGAGGGAGGAGGAGATGGGAGGAGTAGGAAGAGGAGGGAGAAGGAGGAGGAGGGGGTGGGAGGAGGAGGGGGTGGGAGGAGGAGAAGGGGGAGGTGGGAGGATGAGGAAGACGAGGAAGATGAGGAAGAGGAGGGAGGAGGAGGAGGAGGAAGAGGTGGGAGGAGGAGAAGGGGGAGGTGGGAGGATGAGGAAGAGGAGGGAGGAGGAAGAGGAAGAGGAGGAAGAGGAGGGAGGAGGAAGAAGAGGAGGGAGGAGGAGGAGGAAGAGGTGGGAGGAGGAGGAGGAGGAAGAGGTGGGAGGAGGAGAAGGGGGAGGTGGGAGGATGAGGAGGAGGAGGTGGGAGGAGGAGGAAGAGGAGGGAGGAGGTGGAGGAAGAGGAGGAGGAGGAGGAGGAGGAGGAGGAGGAGGAGGAGGAAGAGGAGGTGGGAGGAGGAGGAGGAAGAGGAGGAGGAAGAGGAGGGAGAAGGAGGAGGAGGGGGTGGGAGGAGGAGGAGGAGGGGGTGGGAGGAGGAAGGTTTTCAGATTAAAGTAGCTGTATGAACAAGATCACAAACTGTCAATCTTTTCATGGAAACATCTACTTCTGGGGTGCTGAAACACACCTACAGCATTTAGTCCGAGACAACACACACACCTTTAGGTCCTTTGATGAGTTTGAGTTGTGTGACGGTCTCCATGGGTGGCTTCCTCCGGAGGACGTAGAGACGAACAACTGGCCCCGCCTCCTTTAGAGCTTCCACAGCCAAGCTGTGTGTCACCTCACGAACGTCAACATCATTTACTAGTATCACACTGTCATTAACCCTGTAACATAGACATTATATATATTATCTATATATCTATCTATCTATCTATCTATCTATCTATCTATCTATCTATCTATCTATCTATCTATCTATCTATCTATCTATCTATCTATCTATCTATCTATCTATCTATCTATCTATCTATCTATCTATCTATCTATCTATCTATCTATATATATAACCCTCCACTGTCATTAACCCTGTAACATAGACATTATCTATCTATCTATCTATCTATCTATCTATCTATCTATCTATCTATCTATCTATCTATCTATCTATCTATCTATCTATATATATAACCCTCCACTGTCATTAACCCTGTAACATAGACATTATCTATCTATCTATCTATCTATCTATCTATCTATCTATCTATCTATCTATCTATCTATCTATCTATCTATCTATCTATCTATCTATCTATGTATCTATCTATCTATCTATCTATCTATCTATCTATCTATCTATCTATCTATCTATCTATCTATCTATCTATCTATCAAACCCTCCACTGTCATTAACCCTGTAACATAGACATAATATATATTATCTATATATCTATCTATCTATCTAACCCTCCACTGTCATTAACCCTGTAACATAGACATTATATCTATTTTCTATCTAACCTTCCACTGTCCAGAATATGCTCATCCAGAGGCAGCACTCCTAGTGGCCGGGGACTTTAATGCAGGGAAATTTAAATCAGTTTTACCTCATTTCTACCAGCATGTTAAATGTGGAACCAGAGGGGAATACAACTCTAGACCTTCTTTACTCAACACACAGAGATGCGTACAAAGCTCTCCCTCGCCCTCCATTTAACAAATCTGACCATAACTCTATCCTCCTGATTCCTGCTTACAAGCAAAAACTAAAGCAGGAAGTACCAGTGACTCGCTCAAAACTGAAGTGGTCAGATGACACGGATGCTACACTACAGGACTGTTTTGCACAGACTGGAATATGTTCACTAAGCTAAGGACCATGGGACTAAACACTTCCCTCTGCAACTGGATGCTGGACTTATTGACGGGCCACCCCAGGTGGTAAGGGCAGGTAACAACACATCTGCCACGCTGATCCTAAACACTGGGGCCCCTTTAGGGGTGCGTGCTCAGTCCCCTCCTGTACTCCCTGTTCACCCACAGCTGCGTGGCCAGGCACGACTCCAACACCATCATTAAGTTTGTTGACAACACGACAGCCTGATCACTGGCCCTCATTAAAATCGACGGGGCTGTAGTGGAGCAGTCGAAAGTTTCAAGTTCCTTGGTGTCCACATCACCAATAAACAATGATGGTCCAAGCACACAAAGACAGTCATGAAGAGGGCACGACAAAACCTATTCCCCCTCAGGAAACTGAAGAGATTTGGCATGGGTCCCCAGATCCTCAAAAGTTCTACAGCTGCACCATCGAGAGCAACCTGACCGTTTGCATCCCAACCTGGTATGGCAACTGCTCGGCATCCGACCACTGGGGCCAAGCTAAACTCAAAAGTTTGGGGTCACTTATAAATGTCCTTGTTTTTGAAGGAAAAGCAACATTTTTTTGTCCATTAAAATATAATTTATTTGATCAGAAATACAGTGTAGACATGGTTAATGTTGTAAATGACTATTGTAGCTGGAAACGGCTGATTTCTTATGGAATATCTCCATATTATAGATATGGCATACAGAGGCCCCCAGTGGTGTGGGGCCTGTGCTTTGGCAAAGTGTGTGGGGTTATATCCTTCCTGTTTGGCCCTGTCCGGGAGTATCATCGGATGGGGCCACAGTGTCTCCTGACCCGTCCTGTCTCAGCCTTCAGTATTTATGCTGCAGTAGTTTATGTGTCGGGGGGCTAGGGTCAGTCTGTTATATCTGGAGTACTTCTCCTGTCTTATCCAGTGTCCTGTCTGAATTTAAGTATGCTCTCTCTAATTCTCTCTTTCTCTATTTCTTTCTCTCTCTCAGAGGACCTGAGCCCTAGGACAATGCCTCAGGACTACCTGGCCTGATGACTCCTTGCTGTCCCCAGTCCACCTGGTTGTGCTGCTGCTCCAGTTTCAACTGTTCTGCCTGCGGCTATGGAACCCTGACCTGTTCACCGGACGTGCTACCTGTCCCAGACCTGCTGTTTTCAACTATCTAGAGACAGCAGGAGAGGTAGAGATACTCTTAATGATCGGCTATGAAAAGCCAACTGACATTTACTCCTGAGGTGCTGACCTGTTGCACCCTTGACAACCACTGTGATTATTATTATTTGACCATGCTGGTCATTTATGAACATTTGAACATCTTGGCCATGTTCTGTTATAATCTCCCCCGGCACAGGACTGGCCACCCCACATAGCCTGGTTCCTCTCTAGGTTTTGTCCTTTTTAGGGAGTTTTTCCTAGCCACTGTGCTTCTACACCTGCATTGCTTGCTGTTTGGGGTTTTAGGCTGGGTTTCTGTATATCACTTTGAGATATCAGCTGATCTAAGAAGGGCTATATAAATACATTTGATTTGATTTTATTAGCAACCATCACTCCTGTGTTCCAATGGCATGTTGTGTTAGCTAATCCAAGTTTATAATTTTAAAAAGCTAATTGATCATTAGAAAACCCTTTTGCAATTATGCCGAATACTGTTGTCCTGGTTAAAGAAGCAATAAAACCTTCTTTAGCCTAGTTGAGTATCTGGAGCATCAGATACTCATCGGATGAGGCCATGAGGTAGCCTAGTGGTTAGAGCATTGGACTAGGAACCGAAAGGTTGCCTAGTGGTTAGAACGTTGGGCTAGTAACCAGCAGGTAGCCTAGTGGTTAGAACGTTGGGCTAGTAACCAGCAGGTAGCCTAGTGGTTCAAGCGTTGGACTAGTAACCAAAAGGTTTCTAGATAAAATCCCAGAGCTGACAAAGTAAAAATCTGACGTTCTGCTCCTGAACCCAGTGTTCCTAGGCCGTCATTGTAAACACGAATTTGTTCTTAACTGACTTGCTTAGTTACATAAAGGTAATAAAAACATCTGCATTTGTGGGTTTGATTACAGGCTCAAAATGGCCTGTCCATTCTTGTTCTGAAAAATGATGGCTATGCCATGCGAGAAACTGAAGATCTGGTACAACGCTGGGGAACTTCTCCCTTCACAGAACAGTGCAAACTGGCTCTAACCAGAATAGAAAGAGAGGTGGGAGGCCCCGGTGCACAACTGAGCAAGAGGACAAGTACATTAGTGTGTCTAGTTTGAGAAACAGACGCCTCACAAGTCCTCAACTGGCAGCTTCATCAAATAGTACCCGCAAAACACCAGTCTCAACGTCAACAGTGAAGAGGCGACTCCGGGATGCTGGCCTTCTCGGCAGAGTTGCAAAGAAAAGCCATATCTCAGACTGGCCAATAAAAAGAAAGATTAAGATGGACAAATACTGGACAGAGGAACTCTCTCTACACTGTTTTTCTGATCAAGTTGATGTTATTTTAATGGACCAAAAATGTGCTTTTCTTTAAAAAACAAGGACATTTCTAAGTTGTCAGAGACTCCAGCCACCCCAGTCATAGACTGTTCTCTCTGATACAGCAAGTCAAGCGGTACCGGAGCACCAAGTCTAGGTCCAAAGGCTCCTTAACAGCTTCTACCCCCAAGCCATAAGTCTCCTGAACAGCTAATTAAATGGCCACCTGGACCATTTACATTGACCCCAGTCCCCTTTATTTTTACACTGCTGTTACTCACTGTTTATTATTTATGCGTAGTCACTTTACCCCTACCTACATGTGCAAATTACCTCGACTAACCTGTACCCCCGCACATTGTCTCGGTAACTCAGCCTCCTGTCCTGTGTCTACCTGAGCCTCTCGTCCTGTGTCTACCTGAGCCTCCCGTCCTGTGTCTACCTGAGCCTCCCGTCCTGTGTCTACCTGAGCCTCCCGTCCTGTGCGGCAGCTCCTCCAGGGATGATCTTGGTGATGAAGATAGACGGGTCGTCTCCAACGTGGGGGTTGTCTGTTCCACCTGCTATACTGAATCCTAGACCAGAGTTACCCTACAAACCATCACACACACACACACAACCATCACATGTAGGTAAACATAGGAAGACCCCACTGCTGAAGGAGACAACAGAAAGCCTGATAGAATGTTTCATAAACCCAAGTAAATAGTACTAATTCCTGGGGAAATGTTCTGTGGACCAATGAAACAACATTTAAACATTTTGGCATTATAGATCAGCGCTGTTTACTGACAACCAAATCAAGCATTCAGTGAAAATTACACCCTCCCTACAATCAAAGATGGGGGAGGTTCGATAATGCTGTGGGATTGCTCTGCTGCCTCTGATACATAGGGGCTTGAACATGGCATCATGAAACCAGCACAATATCAGCTGTCAAATGTTCAACAGAGTGTCCAAAAACTGGGTCTCTATTGAAGGTTGTGAGTCTTCCAGCAGGATAATAAACCCAAACGCACCGGAAAAGTTCAAGAAGAAACCCTGGACTGATCTGAAGTGGCCAGCGAGGAGTCCAGATCTGAATCACATCCTAAACCTACGGTGAGCTCTGAAAACAGCGGTTGGTGGAGGACAATACGGCGAGCTCTGAAAACAGAGGTTGGTGGAGGACAATACGGTGAGCTCTGAAAACAGAGGTTGGTGGAGGACAATACGGTGAGCTCTGAAAACAGAGGTTGGTGGAGGACAATACGGTGAGCTCTGAAAACAGCGGTTGGTGGAGGACAATACGGCGAGCTCTGAAAACAGAGGTTGGTGGAGGACAATACGGTGAGCTCTGAAAACAGAGGTTGGTGGAGGACAATACGGTGAGCTCTGAAAACAGAGGTTGGTGGAGGACAATACGGTGAGCTCTGAAAACAGAGGTTGGTGGAGGACAATACGGTGAGCTCTGAAAACAGCGGTTGGTGGAGGACAATACGGTGAGCTCTGAAAACAGCGGTTGGTGGAGGACAATACGGTGAGCTCTGAAAACAGAGGTTGGTGGAGGACAATACGGTGAGCTCTGAAAACAGAGGTTGGTGGAGGACAATACGGTGAGCTCTGAAAACAGAGGTTGGTGGAGGACAATACGGTGAGCTCTGAAAACAGAGGTTGGTGGAGGACAACCCTCAAACATTGAAGAATTAGAGTTATTTTCTGCTGAAGAGCCAAATTGTCAGTAGAAAAGTGCAGCAAACTCATTGATAGAGAAGCGTTTGTCTGCAGTTAACTTGGCTCAAGGCTGTGCAACCAGCTCCGAACAGGGGGCCAATCATTTTCTCCATTTGTCTTCCTTTCATCAATTATAATTGCAAACTTAAGTTGACAAAAAGAAAATTGGTTTTGCAATGTTAAAGATCCAACAACAAGGTTTGGTGGCCAAAAGTTTTTTTTATTTGTCAATTTATTTTTTAGAAGAAAAAGGGAATTATTTATAGGGGCTCCTGAACGGAGCAGAGGTCTAAGGTGTCTCAGTGCTAGAGGGCTCCCTCGTGGTGCAGCAGGCCCTGTGTATCATTGCTAGAGGGCTCCCTGGTGGTGCAGCAGGCCCTGTGTCTCAGTGCTAGAGGGCTCCCTAGTGGTGCAGCAGGTCCTGTGTCTCATTGCTAGAGGCATCACTACAGACCCTGGTTCAATTCCAGGCTGTATCACAACCAGCTGTGATTGGGAGTCCCATAGGGCGGTGCACAATTGGCCCAGCGTCGTCCTGGTTTGGCCGGGGTAGGCCGTCATTGTGAATAAGAATTTGTTCTAAACTGATTTGCCTAGTTAAATAAAGGTTAAATAAAGGTTAAATAAAGGTTAAATAAACAAATCAAAAATAAAAGTGTGAGGGGCCACAAATGTTGTAATCTAATAGTAAGAGTAGTCTCACCCTCTCTAGTGTCATCTCTTCATACTCCACCTCTCCCTCTGATCCATTCATCTGGAGAAGGAGAGAGAGGGAGGGAGAGGGGGAGAGAGAGGGAGGGAGAGGGAGAGGGGGAGGGAGGAGAGGGAGAGGGGGAGGGGAAGTGGGAGGGGGAGAGAGAGGGAGGAAGGGAGGGGGAGAGGGGAAGTGGGATAGAGAGAGGGAGAAGGGGAGCGAGGGGGAGAGAGAGGGGGAGGGGAAGTGGGACAGGGAGCGAGGGGGAGAAAGAGGGGGGGAGTGGGAGGGGGAGAGAGAGGGAGGGAGAGGGGAAGTGTGATAGAGAGAGGGAGAAGGGGAGCGAGGGGGAGAGAGAGGGGGAGGGGAAGTGGGAGGGGGAGCGAGGGGGGGGAGTGGGAGGGGGAGAGAGAGAGAGAAGAGAGAACACAGATCAACACAGATTAGTATTATTACATAGTATTACATTATATTCTTCCATCTCTTCTCCTCTCCTCCTCCCCCTCAGGGTGACAGAGTGAGCGATGATGGGATGAGAGAGGACAGAGAAATGCTAGCAATCAGTCATATTATTATACATTATACTGTCTGATGGAGGGAGAGAAGGGAGAGGAGAGAGAAGGAGAGGCAGAGAGAGAAGAGAGAGGAGGAGAGAGAAGGAGAGGAGAGAGAGAGAAGAGAGGAGGAGGGGAGAGAGAGAGGGGAGGAGAGAGAAGGAGAGGGAGAGAGAGAAGAGGGGAGGAGAGAGAAGGAGAGGGAGCGAGAGAAAGTGGAGGAGAGAGACCAAAATAATGGTGTTCCAAAAAAGGTGCAGTTGCCATGACCACAAATACAAATTCCATCCAGACACCATTTCCCTAGAGCACACAAACAACTATACATACAGTACCTCTGCCTAAACATCAGCACCAGTAACTTAAACAAAGCTGTGAATGATCTGAGAGACAAGGCAAGAAGGGCCTTCTATGCCATCAAAAGAAACATAACATTTGACATACCAATT
>NC_143030.1:2660000-2692500 GCF_057628025.1 Oncorhynchus mykiss
ACCTTCTTCTCCAACACTTTGTTTTTGAATAATTTAAACCAAATTGTTTCATTATTTATTTTAAGGCTAATTGGATTTTTATTGATGTATTATATTAAGTTAAAATAAGTGTTCATTCAGTATTGTTGTAATTGTCTATTGTTCATTTTAGTTTATTTCACTTTTGTTTATTATCTATTTCACTTGCTTTGGTAATGTTAACATATGTCTTCCATGTCAATAAAGCCCCTTAAATTGAAATTTAATTGAGAGAGAGAGAGAGAGAGAGAGAGAGAGAGAGAGGGGAAGGAAGGATGGATGGAGAAAGGGAGAGAGATGATAGAGAGAAAGGCTACGGGGAGAGATTATTAGTAGAATGATCTTGTAGTAGTAATTTAGGGAAGTAGTAGTCAGAGCGGGAATTGAACCATCAACCTTCTCTAACAGAAACTAACTACCTCCTATAGGCAATATGGTCCAAACCTACTCCTACCATCATCCGCTGTCGTTGTTTCTTGGCCTTCCTGACGTTTTGAATAAACCGGCGGCCCATCTTCTTAGCGTACCACACCGACACAAACATCCCGCCTACCGGAGCCTTACCGGAGCCCCGCGAGCTCAGATCAGCTCACCAAGATAGCACCTTACAAACCCCGGAGAGGCACGCGCAGGGGAGGTTCATATATATCCTCTATATTACATAAATAACACGCTGCGCGCGCTACCGATTCAGCTGAAATCGAGGATACACGAGGGAACAGATTGGTCCCCAAAAATTAAAACCACGTTAATTAAAAACTGTTAAACCGAATAGTCCCATGAGCCATGTAGACTATTCAGTCTAAAATGCTCTTCTCTCGAACCCTGCCGGTCTAATGTCGGTTCAGTAGATCGGAGTTTCAGCTCCAATCAATCAAACAAACAACAGTCCCGGTGAACTGTAACCGGCTCCATGGTTGGTCGTGACTCGATGCAGTTCCCCTCTTCTCTACCGACCGCGGGGAGAGAGGAGTCAGAAGGCGAAATAATTCCCTTCACAGCGCAAGATTCCTTCCGTGTGTCTGTCAACGGACGGACTCGTGATGTAAACGTTAGATTCTCCCGGTAAGGACAACACCAGCTGACACAGCCGTTTAGCCGTTCATCAGTCCGCGAGGCTGCATCTCTATTCCGGTCGGTTTATTCTCCTCTCCTCCTCATCTTGTGCACGTTACCACTCCATCTGGTGCTCACTGAGATGTATCTTCCTCTCTGCCCCCCCCCCCCCCCCCCACACACACACTCTCCCTCTCCTCACTCTGTCAGCTTTCTCTCTGTCCCCCCCCCCCACTTTCTCTCTCCTCACTCTGTCAGCCTTCTCTCTGTCCCCCCCACTCTCTCTCTCCTCTCTCTGTCCCCCCCCCCCACTCTCCCTCTCCTCACTCTGTCAGCTTTCTCTCTGTCCCCCCCCCCCCCACTCTCTCTCTCCTCACTCTGTCAGCTTTCTCTCTGTCCCCCCCACTCTCTCTCTCCTCTCTCTGTCCCCCCCCCCACTCTCCCTCTCCTCACTCTGTCAGCTTTCTCTCTGTCCCCCCCACTCTCTCTCTCCTCTCTCTGTCCCCCCCCCACTCTCCCTCTCCTCACTCTGTCAGCTTTCTCTCTGTCCCCCCCCCCACTCTCCCTCTCCTCACTCTGTCAGCTTTCTCTCTGTCCCCCCCCCACTCTCTCTCTCCTCACTCTGTCAGCTTTCTCTCTGTCCCCCCCACTCTCTCTCTCCTCTCTCTGTCCCCCCCCCACTCTCTCTCTCCTCACTCTGTCCCCCCCACTCTCTCTCTCCTCTCTCTGTCAGCTTTCTCTCTGTCCCCCCCACTCTCTCTCCTCATTCTGTCAGCTTTCTCTCTGTCCCCCCCCCACACTCTCTCTCTCCTCACTCTGTCAGCTTTCTCTCTGTCTCCCCCCCACTCTCTCTCCTCATTCTGTCAGCTTTCTCTCTGTCCCCCCCCCCCCCACTCTCTCTCTCCTCACTCTGTCAGCTTTCTCTCTGTCTCCCCCCACTCTCTCTCCTCATTCTGTCAGCTTTCTCTCTGCCCCCGCCACTCTCTCTCTCCTCACTCTGTCCCCCCCACTCTCTCTCTCCTCTCTCTGTCAGCTTTCTCTCTGTCCCCACCCACTCTCTCTCCTCATTCTGTCAGCTTTCTCTCTGTCCCCCCCCCCCCCCCACTCTCTCTCTCCTCACTCTGTCAGCTTTCTCTCTGTCCCCCGACTCTCTCTCTCCTCACTCTGTCCCCCCCCCACTCTCTCTCTACTTACTCTGTTAGCTTTCTCTCTGTCCCCCCCTCACTCTCTCTCCTCACTCTGTCAGCTTTCTCTCTGTCCCCCCCCACTCTCTCTCCTCATTCTGTCAGCTTTCTCTCTGTCCCCCCCCCCACTCTCTCTCTCCTCAATCTGTCAGCTTTCTCTCTGTCCCCCCGACTCTCTCTCTTCTCACTCTGTCCCCCCCCCACTCTCTCTCTCCTCACTCTGTTAGCTTTCTCTCTGTCCCCCCCCTCACTCTCTCTCCTCACTCTGTCAGCTTTCTCTCTGTCCCCCCCTCACTCTCTCTCCTCACTCTGTTCCCCCCACACGCTCTCTCTCCTCACTCTGTCAGCCTTCTCTCTGTCCCCCCCACTCTCTCTCCTCACTCTGTCAGCCTTCTCTCTGTCCCCCCCCACTCTCTCTCTTCACTCTGTCAGCCTTCTCTCTGTCCCCCCCACTCTCTCCTCACTCTGTCCCACCCACTCTCTCTCTCCTCACTCTGTCAGCTTTCTCTCTGTCCCCCCACTCTCTCTCCTCTCTCTGTCCCCCCCCACTCTCTCTCCTTACTCTGTCTCCCCCACTCTCTCTCTCCTCACTCTGTCAGCTTTCTCTCTGTCCCCCCCACTCTCTCCTCACTCTGTCAGCTTTCTCTCTGCCCACCCCCCACTCTCTCTCTCCTCTCTCTGCCCCCCCCCCCCACTCTCTCTCCTCACATCTTTCAGCTTTCTCTCTGTCCCCCCCCACTCTCTCTCTCCTCACTCTGTCCCCCCCCCCACTCTCTCTCCTCACTCTGTCAGCTTTCTCTCTGTCCCCCCCACTCTCTCTCTCCTCACTCTGTCAGCTTTCTCTCTGTCTCCCCACTCTCTCTCTCCTCTCTCTGTCAGCTTTCTCTCTGTCCCCCCCACTCTCTCTCTCCTCACTCTGTCCCCCCCACTCTCTCTCTCCTCACTCTGTCAGCTTTCTCTCTGTCTCCCCCCCACAGTCTCTCTCCTCACTCTTTCCCTCCCTCTCTCTGTCCCCCCCACAGTCTCTCTCCTCACTCTTTCCCTCCCTCTCTCTGTCCCTGGACTCTCTAGTTCTCAGCTAGCTGTCTCGCCCTGCCCCTCCCTCTCTTTCTCTCTGAAGGATTTCCCTAGCTCCTGTAACAGCCTCTGACAACATTAAATCAATTCACTGATATAATAGACAGACACAAAGAGAGGAGAGAAGAGGGGGAGGAGAGGAGAGGAAATGAAGGAATAAAGGAATATATCATAAGGGTGAATGTGAGAAGAAGTTAGTCTCTCTACCAACCTCTGCACTAACACACTCAGTGTTAACCTCTGCACTAACACACTCAGTGTTAACCTCTGCACTAACACTCTCAGTGTTAACCTCTGCACTAACACTCTCAGTGTTAACCTCTCTACCAACCTCTGCACTAACACACTCAGTGTTAACCTCTCTACCAACCTCTGCACTAACACACTCAGTGTTAACCTCTGCACTAACACACTCAGTGTTAACCTCTGCACTAACACACTCAGTGTTAACCTCTGCACCAACACACTCAGTGTTAACCTCTCTACCAACCTCTGCACTAACACACTCAGTGTTAACCTCTGCACTAACACACTCAGTGTTAACCTCTGCACTAACACACTCAGTGTTAACCTCTCTACCAACCTCTGCACTAACACACTCAGTGTTAACCTCTGCACTAACACACTCAGTGTTAACCTCTGCACTAACACACTCAGTGTTAACCTCTGCACTAACACACTCAGTGTTAACCTCTCTACCAACCTCTGCACTAACACACTCAGTGTTAACCTCTGCACTAACACACTCAATGTTAACCTCTGTACTAACACACTCAGTGTTAACCTCTGCACTAACAAACTCAGTGTTAAACTCTGCACTAACACACTCAGTGTTAACCTCTGTACCAACCTCTGCATTATACACTCAGTGTTAACCTCTGCACTAACACACTCAGTGTTAACCTCTCTACCAACCTCTGCACTAACACACTCAGTGTTAACCTCTCTACCAACCTCTGCAATAACACACTCAGTGTTAACCTCTGCACTAACACACTCAGTGTTAGCCTCTCTACCAACCTCTGCACTAACACACTCAGTGTTAACCCCTGCACTAACACACTCAGTGTTAACCTCTGCACTAACACACACAGTGTTAACCTCTGCACCAACACACTCAGTGTTAACCTCTCTACCAACCTCTGCACTAACACACTCAGTGTTAACCTCTGCACTAACACACTCAGTGTTAACCTCTGCACTAACACATTCAGTGTTAACCTCTGCACTAACACACTCAGTGTTAGCCTCTCTACCAACCTCTGCACTAACACACTCAGTGTTAACCTCTCTACCAACCTCTGCACTAACACACTCAGTGTTAACCTCTCTACCAACCTCTGCAATAACACACTCAGTGTTAACCTCTGCACTAACACACTCAGTGTTAGCCTCTCTACCAACCTCTGCACTAACACACTCAGTGTTAACCCCTGCACTAACACACTCAGTGTTAACCTCTGCACTAACACACACAGTGTTAACCTCTGCACCAACACACTCAGTGTTAACCTCTCTACCAACCTCTGCACTAACACACTCAGTGTTAACCTCTGCACTAACACACTCAGTGTTAACCTCTGCACTAACACATTCAGTGTTAACCTCTGCACTAACACACTCAGTGTTAGCCTCTCTACCAACCTCTGAACTAACACACTCAGTGTTAACCTCTCTACCAACCTCTGCACTAACACACTCAGTGTTAACCTCTGCACTAACACACTCAGTGTTAACCTCTCCACCAACCTCTGCACTAACACACTCAGTGTTAACCTCTGCACTAACACACTCAGTGTTAACCTCTCTACCAACCCCTGTACTAACATACTCAGTGTTAACCTCTGCACTAACACACTCAGTGTTACCAACCTCTGCATTAACACACTGTGTTAACAACCTCTGCACTAACACACTCAGTGTTAACCTCTCTACCAACCTCTGCACTAACACACTCAGTGTTAACCTCTGCACTAACACACTCAGTGTTAACCTCTCTACCAACCTCTGCACTAACACACTCAGTGTTAACCTCTCTACCAATCTCTGCACTAACACACTCAGTGTTAACCTCTCTACCAACCTCTGCACTAACACACTCAGTGTTAACCTCTGCACTAACACACCCAGTGTTAACCTCTCTACCAACCTCTGCACTAACACACTCAGTGTTAACCCCTGCACTAACACACTCAGTGTTAACCTCTCTACCAACCTCTGCACTAACACACTCAGTGTTAACCTCTGCACTAACACACTCAGTGTTAACCTCTCTACCAACCTCTGCACTAACACACTCAGTGTTAACCTCTGCACTAACACACTCAGTGTTAACCTCTCTACCAACCTCTGCACTAACACACTCAGTGTTAACCTCTCTACCAACCTCTGCATTAACACACTTTGTGTTAATCTCTCTACCAACCTCTGCACTACCACATGACACACTACAGCACTCAGCTTATACAGTATTCTATAGTAGAGAGAGAGAGAGAGAGAGGGAGGAATAAATAGACAGAGAGATAAAGAGAAAAGAAAAATAATGAGAGAGAGAGAAAGAGAAAGAGAGAGAGAGAGAGAGAGAGAGAGAGAGAGAGAGAAAGAGAAAAAGAGAAAAAGAGAAAGAAAGAGTGATATATATAAAGAGAGAAAGAGCCTTGGGGAATACGCTGCAGCTTTAATTGAATTTTCTCAAAATAATTACTCCAGTTCACTACAACACACCCAGCAAACCTGCAACATTTCCAGAACGTTCAAAAATGTTTCAAATGAAATACCCTTGGAATGTTCCCCTAACGTTCACTACAATGTTGTGCATCATCTGTATCAACCACCTCAGAACATTCCACAAACGTTCTCATTAGGTTTCCAGGTAATAACACAATGTACCATTAATGTCTTCCCAGCAAACCAAATGTGGTTGTTTAATGGTTCCCATAACTTGTAATTAGGTTGTGGGAACAGTGCGGGTACAATATTTAAGTTAGGTTCCACATGGCATTCTCTTAATAATGTAAGAATGAAATAAGTACGTTTTTAACGAAGTTCAGTTTATGTTTAACAAAATATTCCATTGATGTTCACATAATAAACATCTAACTTTGTCTTGGAGGTCCTGAGAACATTTCAAGAACATTTTTGTGTTTGGGGAACCTACAGTATTTATTATAATTTGTATTTGTATTCATTACGGATCTCCGTTAGCTGCTGCTACTCTTTGAATGCATTCCGTTGTACAACTGGCTAGGTATCCTCCTGTCCTCTTGGGGTCCAGCAGAATTAAGGCAATTATATCATTTTGAAAACATTACAAATATACACAACACATTTTTCAACATATTAATGTACCCACAGTGTTCCAACAACCGAATTATATTTTTTATATATATATATATTTATATATTTTTTTTTTTTTACCTAAATATGAGACCTGCATACATCTAACACATATAATATTCAACATGACAAAACACATAGAGAAAAACAGACATAATTCTCATTCTGAACTGACCACGAGGGACCAGAACATCTAATTTCAGCTCTAGAAGTTGTTCTACATAAAGGGTGTATAACAACTAACAGCAGCTTTACCCAACTGTGTGGAGACCGAAGGGGCCTCCAGGGTTATCCAAGCCTGAGACCGGGTTCAACCTAATGAAACATTCTGGGAACCTTTATAGAACAGATTAAAGGTGTGTTCTGGGAACCTTTATAGAACAGATTAAAGGTGTTCTGGGAACCTTTATAGAACAGATTAAATGTGTTCTGGGAACCTTTATAGAACAGATTAAATGTGTTCTGGGAACGTTTATAGAACAGATTAAATGTGTTCTGGGAACCTTTATAGAACAGATTAAAGGTGTTCTGGGAACCTTTATAGAACAGATTAAATGTGTTCTGGGAACCTTTATAGAACAGATTAAAGGTGTTCTGGGAACCTTTATAGAACAGATTAAATGTGTTCTGGGAACCTTTATAGAACAGATTAAATGTGTTCTGGGAACCTTTATAGAACAGATTAAAGGTGTTCTGGGAACCTTTATAGTACATATTAAAGGTGTTCTGGGAACCTTTATAGAACAGATTAAATGTGTTCTGGGAACCTTTATAGAACAGATTAAATGTGTTCTGGGAACCTTAATAGAACAGATTAAATGTGTTCTGGGACCTTTATAGAACAGATTAAATGTGTTCTGGGAACCTTTATAGAACAGATTAAATGTGTTCTGGGAACCTTTATAGAACAGATTAAATGTGTTCTGGGAACCTTTATAGAACAGATTAAATGTGTTCTGGGAACCTTTATAGAACAGATTAAAGGTGTTCTGGGAACCTTTATAGAACAGATTAAATGTGTTCTGGGAACCTTTATAGAACAGATTAAAGGTGTTCTGGGAACCTTTATAGAACAGATTAAATGTGTTCTGGGAACCTTTATAGAACAGATTAAATGTGTTCTGGGAACCTTTATAGAACAGATTAAAGGTGTTCTGGGAACCTTTATAGTACATATTAAAGGTGTTCTGGGAACCTTTATAGAACAGATTAAATGTGTTCTGGGAACCTTTATAGAACAGATTAAATGTGTTCTGGGAACCTTAATAGAACAGATTAAATGTGTTCTGGGACCTTTATAGAACAGATTAAATGTGTTCTGGGAACCTTTATAGAACAGATTAAATGTGTTCTGGGAACGTTTATAGAACAGATTAAATGTGTTCTGGGAACCTTTATAGAACAGATTAAATGTGTTCTAGGAACGTTTATAGAACAGATTAAATGTGTTCTGGGAACCTTTATAGAACAGATTAAAGGTGTTCTGGGAACCTTTATAGAACAGATTAAATGTGTTCTGGGAACCTTTATAGAACAGATTAAATGTGTTCTGGGAACGTTTATAGAACAGATTAAATGTGTTCTGGGAACGTTTATAGAACAGATTAAATGTGTTCTGGGAACATTTATATAACAGATTAAATGTGTTCTGGGAACCTTAATATAACAGATTAAATGTGTTCTGGGAACCTTTATAAAACAGATTAAATGTGTTCTGGGAACGTTTATAGAACAGATTAAATGTGTTCTGGGAACATTTATATAACAGATTAAATGTGTTCTGGGAACCTTAATATAACAGATTAAATGTGTTCTGGGAACCTTTATAGAACAGATTAAAGGTGTTCTGGGAACCTTTATAGAACAGATTAAATGTGTTCTGGGAACCTTTATAGAACAGATTAAAGGTGTTCTGGGAACCTTTATAGAACAGATTAAAGGTGTTCTGGGAACTTTATAGAACAGATTAAATGTGTTCTAAGGACGCTCTTGTAACATAAACTGAATGTTTTTTGCATCCTAAAATAAACCTTGTAGAATTATCGTCACAATTGGTCAGTTTTTGTGTTTTGGGAACATATATTTTGTGATGTACCCACATCGTTCTCACCAGACTGTTCCCACAACCTAATGAGACGTTCTGGGAACCATTAAAGAACAGATTACATGTGTTCTAGGAACGTTCAGGCAAATGTTTTATACAAAAATCATATAATCCTCACCACGACTGAACGGTTTTTGTTTTATGACCTAACGGATGTTCTTGTAACTTTCACAGAACCAATTTTGGTTTGCTGGGCACACACACACACATGCACTGCTCATACGTACACTCAGTGGGAAGCAGCCACTTCATCTTTACATGTCACCATTTTGTTTCTCCCCATCATTCACCTCTTCTCTCTCTTCTTTTCCTCCCTCTTTCCTTCTCTCCCAGAAACCCTCACTGGGTAGCACCGTTGCCTGGTCACCAACATCCTCATGGTTGCTATGGTAATAGTTCAGCTAAAAGATTAATTCATGTTTGTGTGTATCTGTATCTATGTGTGTATCTGTATTCATTAACACATGAGATTCCTAGAAGAGACACATTCTTCTCTCTCTCTCTCTCTCTCTCTCTCTCTCTCTCTCTCTCTCTCTCTCTCTCTCTCTCTCTCTCTCTCTCTCTCTCTCTCTCTCTCTCTCTCGCTCTCTCTACCTCTCTCTCAAACGCTCTCTCTCTACCTCGCTTTCTCTCTCCCTCTCTCTCTCTACCTCTCTCTCTCTACATCTGTCTCTCTCTCTCTCTTTTTCTCTCTCTCTACCTCTCTCTCTCTACCTCTCTCTCTCTCTACCACTCTCTCTCTCTCTACCTCTCTCTACCTCCCTCTCTACCTCTCTATCTCGCTCTCTCTCTACCTCTCTCTCTCTCTACCCCCCCCCTCTCTCTCTCTCTCTCTCTCTCTCTCTCGCTCTCTCTACCTCTCTCTCAAACGCTCTCTCTCTACCTCTCTACCTCGCTTTCTCTCTCCCTCTCTCTCTCTACCTCTCTCTCTCTACATCTGTCTCTCTCTCTCTTTCTCTCTCTCTCTACCTCTCTCTCTCTACCTCTCTCTCTCTCTACCTCTCCCTCTCTATCTCGCTCTCTCTCTACCTCTCTCTCTCTCTACCCCCCCTCTCTCTCTCTCTCTCTCTCTCTCTACCTCTCTCTCTCCCTCTCTACCTCTCTCTCTCTCTACCTCTCTCTCTCAGCAGATGGAGGTGCTTACTACCTCAGGGTAATACACACACAGCCAAACTCCTCCCCCACCCTTATTCTCATACACATATAGGTCTGTTTGTCTGGTAGCTGTCCATGGTTCTGAAACACACACAGCCGTAGTTAATGTTTACCAACACACTGGGGCGCTAACTCACTGTTATAACTCACATTACAGAGACACACACATATCAGGGTGGGTGTGTCTGTACCGTGTGTGTGTAACGTGTGTGTGTGTGTGTGTGTACCGTGATGGGTGCAAGGTGTGTGTATCCGTCCAGCTGTGATTGGTTGAACTCTCCGCTGCGTCTAGAGGTCATGTGGGCAGGGCTGTGGTCCAGAGACGGAGTCTCCTCATCCTGGTAACGATACTTCTACAGAGAGAGATAGAGAAGAGAGGGCGATGAGAGAAGGGAGAGAGAAGATAGAGAGAGAGAGAGAGAGAGAGAGAGGAGAGGGTGATGACAGAGGGGAGAGAGGAGAGAGAGAGAGGATGACACAGAGAAGAGAGGGGATGAGAGAGGGCAGAGAAAAGAGAGGGGGGTGTAGAAAGAGAGAGAGACAGAGAGAGAGAGAGAACGAAAGCGAGAGGAGAGAGAGAAAGAAATAGAGAGAAAGAGAAAGAAAGAGAAAGCTCTGCCATTTTTCTTGTAGGTATCTAGGCCCAAAGTAAAGTATCTTCAGCTCTGTAGGTATCTAGGCTCAAAGTGAAGAATCTTCACCTCTGTAGGTATCGAGGCTCAAAGTGAAGAATCTTCACCTCTGTAGGTATCTAGGCTCAAAGTGAAGAATCTTCACCTCTGTAGGTATCTAGGCCCAAAGTGAAGAATCTTCAGCTCTGTAGGTATCTAGGCCCAAAGTGAAGAATATTTACCTCTGTAGGTATCTAGGCCCAAAGTAAAGTATCTTCACCTCTGTAGGTATCTAGGCCCAAAGTGAAGAATCTTCAGCTCTGTAGGTATCTAGGCCCAAAGTGAAGAATCTTCACCTCTGTAGGTATCTAGGCCCAAAGTGAAGAATCTTCACCTCTGTAGGTATCTAGGCCCAAAGTAAAGTATCTTCACCTCTGTAGGTATCTAGGCTCAAAGTGAAGAATCTTCACCTCTGTAGGTATCTAGGCCCAAAGTGAAGTATCTTCAGCTCTGTAGGTATCTAGGCTCAAAGTGAAGAATCTTCACCTCTGTAGGTATCTAGGCCCAAAGTGAAGTATCTTCAGCTCTGTAGGTATCTAGGCTCAAAGTGAAGAATCTTCACCTCTGTAGGTATCTAGGCCCAAAGTGAAGAATCTTCACCTCTGTAGGTATCTAGGCTCAAAGTGAAGAATCTTCACCTCTGTAGGTATCTAGGCTCAAAGTGAAGAATCTTCACCTCTGTAGGTATCTAGGCCCAAAGTAAAGTATCTTCAGCTCTGTAGGTATCTAGGCTCAAAGTGAAGAATCTTCACCTCTGTAGGTATCTAGGCCCAAAGTAAAGTATCTTCAGCTCTGTAGGTATCTAGGCTCAAAGTGAAGAATCTTCACCTCTGTAGGTATCTAGGCCCAAAGTAAAGTATCTTCAGCTCTGTAGGTATCTAGGCTCAAAGTGAAGAATCTTCACCTCTGTAGGTATCTAGGCCCAAAGTGAAGTATCTTCACATCTGTAGGTATCTAGGCTCAAAGTGAAGTATCTTCACATCTGTAGGTATCTAGGCTCAAAGTGAATAATCTTTTCCCCTGTAGGTATCTAGGCCCAAATTGAAGTATCTTTTCCCTGTAGGTATCTAGACCCAAAGTGAAGTATCTTTTCCCCTGTAGGTATCTAGGCCCAAATTGAAGTATCTTTTCCCCTGTAGGTATCTAGGCCCAAAGTGAAGTATCTTTTCCCCTGTAGGTATCTAGGCCCAAAGTGAAGTATCTTCACCCCTGTAGGTATCTAGGCCCAAAGTGAAGTATCTTTTCCCCTGTAGGTATCTAGGCCCAAATTGAAGTATCTTTTCCCCTGTAGGTATCTAGACCCAAAGTGAAGTATCTTTTCCCCTGTAGGTATCTAGGCCCAAAGTGAAGTATCTTCACCCCTGTAGGTATCTAGGCCCAAAGTGAAGAATCTTTTCCCCTGTAGGTATCTAGGCCCAAAGTGAAGAATCATCACCCCTGTAGGTATCTAGGCCCAAAGTAAAGAATCTTTTCCCCTGTAGGTATCTAGGCCCAAAGTGAAGAATCATCACCCCTGTAGGTATCTAGGCCCAAAGTGAAGTATCTTCACCCCTGTAGGTATCTAGGCCCAAAGTGAAGAATCTTTTCCCCTGTAGGTATCTAGGCCCAAAGTGAAGTATCATCACCCCTGTAGGTATCTAGGCCCAAAGTGAAGAATCTTTTCCCCTGTAGGTATCTAGGCCCAAAGTGAAGTATCATCACCCCTGTAGGTATCTAGGCTCAAAGTGAGGTATTTTCACCCCTGTAGGTAACTGACTGATACTGTGATACTGAAGGGGATAGAACTATATAATGAGACTTAAAGAAGAGGAGGGGAGAGAGACTCATTGAGAATCAGGGAGAGATGAAGACATTATGATGTGATGTCATAATGGCCCCGAACACTGAGGAGCAGGACTACAGTACAACTGTCATAATGGCCCCGAACACTGAGGAGCAGAACTACAGTACAACTGTCATAATGGCCTAGAACACTGAGGAGCAGAACTACAGTAGGACTACAGTACAACTGTCGTAATGGCCTAGAACACTGAGGAGCAAGACTACAGTACAACTATCATAATGGCCCCGAACACTGAGGAGCAGAACTACAGTACAACTGTCATAATGGCCTAGAACACTGAGGAGCAGAACTACAGTAGGACTACAGTACAACTGTCATAATGGCCTAGAACACTGAGGAGCAAGACTACAGTACAACTGTCATAATGGCCCCGAACACTGAGGAGCAGAACTACAGTACAACTATCATAATGGCCTAGAACACTGAGGAGCAGAACTACAGTAGGACTACAGTACAACTGTCATAATGGCCCCGAACACTGAGGAGCAAGACTACAGTACAACTGTCATAATGGCCTAGAACACTGAGGAGCAGAACTACAGTACAACTGTCATAATGGCCTAGAACACTGAGGAGCAGGACTACAGTACAACTGTCATAATGGCCCAGATCACAGAGGAGCAGAACTACAGTACAACTGTCATAATGGCCTAGAACACTGAGGAGCAGAACTACAATACAACTGTCATAATGGCCTAGAACACTGAGGAGCAGAACTACAGTACAACTGTCATAATGGCCTAGAACACTGAGGAGCAGGACTACAGTACAACTGTCATAATGGCCTAGAACACTGAGGAGCAGAACTACAGTACAACTGTCATAATGGCCTAGAACACTGAGGAGCAGGACTACAGTAGGACTACAGTACAACTGTCATAATGGCCTAGAACACTGAGGAGCAGGACTACAGTACAACTGTCATAATGGCCTAGAACACTGAGGAGCAGAACTACAGTACAACTGTCATAATGGCCTAGAACACTGAGGAGCAGGACTACAGTAGGACTACAGTACAACTGTCATAATGGCCTAGAACACTGAGGAGCAAGACTACAGTACAACTGTCATAATGGCCTAGAACACTGAGGAGCAGAACTACAATACAACTGTCATAATGGCCTAGAACACTGAGGAGCAGGACTACAGTACAACTGTCATAATGGCCTAGAACACTGAGGAGCAGAACTACAGTACAACTGTCATAATGGCCTAGAACACTGAGGAGCAGGACTACAGTAGGACTACAGTACAACTGTCATAATGGCCTAGAACACTGAGGAGCAAGACTACAGTACAACTGTCATAATGGCCTAGAACACTGAGGAGCAGAACTACAATACAACTGTCATAATGGCCTAGAACACTGAGGAGCAGGACTACAGTACAACTGTCATAATGGCCTAGAACACTGAGGAGCAGGACTACAGCACAACTGTCATAATGGCCTAGAACAATGAGGGGAAGAACTACAGCACAACTCTCATAATGGCCTAGAACACTGAGGAGCAGGACAACAGCACAACTGTCATAATGGCCTAGAACACTGAGGAGCAGAACTACAGTAGGACTACAGTACAACTGTCATAATGGCCTAGAACACTGAGGAGCAGAACTACAATACAACTGTCATAATGGCCTAGAACACTGAGGAGCAGAACTACAATACAACTGTCATAATGGCCTAGAACACTGAGGAGCAGAACTACAGTAGGACTACAGTACAACTGTCATAATGGCCTAGAACACTGAGGAGCAGAACTACAGTACAACTGTCATAATGGCCCAGAACACTGAGGAGCAGAACTACAGTACAACTGTCATAATGGCCCAGAACACTGAGGAGCAGGACTACAGTACAACTGTCATAATGGCCCAGATCACAGAGGAGCAGAACTACAGTACAACTGTCATAATGGCCCAGAACACTGAGGGGCAGGACTACAGTACAACTGTCATAATGGCCCAGAACACTGAGGGGCAGGACTACAGTACAACTGTCATAATGGCCCATATCACTGAGGAGCAGAACTACAGTACAACTGTCATAATGGCCTAGAACACTGAGGAGCAGAACTACAGTAGGACTACAGTACAACTGTCATAATGGCCCAGAACACTGAGGGGCAGGACTACAGTACAACTGTCATAATGGCCTAGAACACTGAGGAGCAGAACTACAGTAGGACTACAGTACAACTGTCATAATGGCCTAGAACACTGAGGAGCAGAACTACAGTACAACTGTCATAATGGCCTAGAACACTGAGGAGCAGGACTACAGTACAACTGTCATAATGGCCCAGAACACTGAGGAGCAGAACTATAGCATAACTGTCATAATGTCCTAGAACACTGAGGAGGAGAACTACAGTACAACTGTCATAATGGCCTAGAACACTGAGGAGCAGAACTACAATACAACTGTCATAATGGCCTAGAACACTGAGGAGCAGAACTACAGTACAACTGTCATAATGGCCTAGAACACTGAGGAGCAGAACTACAGCACAACTGTCATAATGGCCTAGAACACTGAGGAGCAGAACTACAGTAGGACTACAGTACATCTGTCATAATGGCCTAGAACACTGAGGAGCAGGACTACAGTACAACTATCATAATGGCATAGAACACTGAGGGGCAGAACTACAGCACAACTGTCATAATGGCCCAGATCACAGAGGAGCAGAACTACAGTAGGACTACAGTACATCTGTCATAATGGCCTAGAACACTGAGGAGCAGAACTACAGTAGGACTACAGTACATCTGTCATAATGGCCTAGAACACTGAGGAGCAGAACTAAGGCACAACTGTCATAATGGCCTAGATCACAGAGGAGCAGAACTACAGTAGGACTACAGTACATCTGTCATAATGGCCTAGAACACTGAGGAGCAGAACTACAGTAGGACTACAGTACATCTGTCATAATGGCCTAGAACACTGAGGAGCAGAACTACAGCACAACTGTCATAATGGCCTAGAACACTGAAGAGCAGGACTACAGTAGGACTACAGTACAACTGTCATAATGGCCTAGAACACTGAGGAGCAGAACTACAGTACAACTGTCATAATGGCCTAGAACACTGAGGAGCAGAACTACAGCACAACTGTCATAATGGCCTAGAACACTGAGGGGCAGGACTACAGTACAACTGTCATAATGGCCTAGAACACTGAGGAGCAGAACTACAGTACAACTGTCATAATGGCCCAGATCACAGAGGAGCAGAACTACAGTACATCTGTCATAATGGCCTAGAACACTGAGGAGCAGAACTACAATACAACTGTCATAATGGC
Organism: Oncorhynchus mykiss; assembly: GCF_057628025.1. Lineage (NCBI taxonomy): Eukaryota > Metazoa > Chordata > Actinopteri > Salmoniformes > Salmonidae > Oncorhynchus > Oncorhynchus mykiss. Next base: position 2,675,758 of record NC_143030.1, read on the forward strand.
CCAGATCACAGAGGAGCAGAACTACAGTACAACTGTCATAATGGCCCAGAACACTGAGGAGCAGGACTACAGTACAACTGTCATAATGGCCCAGAACACTGAGGAGCAGAACTACAGTACATCTGTCATAATGGCCTAGAACACTGAGGAGCAGAACTACAGTAGGACTACAGTACAACTGTCATAATGGCCTAGAACACTGAGGAGCAGAACTACAGTACAACTGTCATAATGGCCTAGAACACTGAGGAGCAGAACTACAGCACAACTGTCATAATGGCCCAGATCACTGAGGAGCAGGACTACAGTACAACTGTCAAAATGGCCTAGAACACTGAGGAGCAGAACTACAGCACAACTGTCATAATGGCCCAGAACACTGAGGAGCAGGACTACAGTACAACTGTCAAAATGGCCTAGAACACTGAGGAGCAGAACTACAGTACAACTGTCATAATGGCCTAGAACACTGAGGAGCAGAACTACAGCACAACTGTCATAATGGCCTAGAACACTGAGGAGCAGAACTACAGCACAACTGTCATAATGGCCCAGATCACTGAGGAGCAGGACTACAGTACAACTGTCATAATGGCCTCGAACACTGAGGAGCAGAACTACAGTAGGACTACAGTACATCTGTCATAATGGCCTAGAACACTGAGGAGCAGGGCTACAGTACAACTGTCATAATGTCCTAGAACACTGAGGAGCAGGACTACAGTACAACTGTCATAATGGCCCAGATCACAGAGGAGCAGAACTACAGTAGGACTACAGTACATCTGTCATAATGGCCTAGAACACTGAGGAGCAGAACTACAGCACAACTGTCACAATGGCCCAGATCACTGAGGAGCAGGACTACAGTACAACTGTCAAAATGGCCTAGAACACTGAGGAGCAGAACTACAGCACAACTGTCATAATGGCCTAGAACACTGAGGAGCAGAACTACAGTAAAACTGTCATAATGGCCTAGAACACTGAGGGGCAGGACTACAGTACAACTGTCATAATGGCCCAGATCACAGAGGAGCAGAACTACAGTAGGACTACAGTACATCTGTCATAATGGCCTAGAACACTGAGGAGCAGAACTACAATACAACTGTCATAATGGCCCAGATCACAGAGGAGCAGAACTACAGTACATCTGTCATAATGGCCTAGAACACTGAGGAGCAGAACTACAGCACAACTGTCATAATGGCCTAGAACACTGAGGAGCAGAACTACAGTAGGACTACAGTACAACTGTCATAATGGCCTAGAACACTGAGGAGCAGAACTACAGTACAACTGTCATAATGGCCTAGAACACTGAGGAGCAGAACTACAGCACAACTGTCACAATGGCCCAGATCACTGAGGAGCAGGACTACAGTACAACTGTCAAAATGGCCTAGAACACTGAGGAGCAGAACTACAGCACAACTGTCATAATGGCCCAGAACACTGAGGAGCAGGACTACAGTACAACTGTCAAAATGGCCTAGAACACTGAGGAGCAGGACTACAGTACAACTGTCATAATGGCCCAGAACACTGAGGAGCAGAACTACAGTACATCTGTCATAATGGCCCAGAACACTGAGGAGCAGGACTACAGTACAACTGTCAAAATGGCCTAGAACACTGAGGAGCAGGACTACAGCACAACTGTCATAATGTCCTAGAACACTGAGGAGCAGGACTACAGTACAACTGTCATAATGGCCCAGAACACTGAGGAGCAGAACTACAGCACAACTGTCATAATGTCCTAGAAAACTGAGGAGCAGAACTACAGTACAACTGTCATAATGGCCTAGAACACTGAGGAGCAGAACTACAGCACAACTGTCATAATGTCCTAGAAAACTGAGGAGCAGAACTACAGTACAACTGTCATAATGGCCTAGAACACTGAGGAGCAGAACTACAGCACAACTGTCATAATGTCCTAGAACACTGAGGAGCAGAACTACAGTACAACTGTCATAATGGCCTAGAACACTGAGGAGCAGGACTACAGTACAACTGTCATAATGTCCTAGAACACTGAGGAGCAGAACTACAGTACAACTGTCATAATGGCCTAGAACACTGAGGAGCAGAACTACAGTAGGACTACAGTACAACTGTCATAATGGCCTAGAACACTGAGGAGCAGAACTACAGTACAACTGTCATAATGGCCTAGAACACTGAGGAGCAGAACTACAGTACAACTGTCATAATGGCCTAGAACACTGAGGAGCAGGACTACAGTAGGACTACAGCACAACTGTCATAATGGCCTAGAACACTGAGGAGCAGAACTACAGTACAACTGTCATAATGGCCTAGAACACTGAGGAGCAGAACTACAGTACAACTGTCATAATGGCCCAGAACACTGAGGAGCAGAACTATAGCATAACTGTCATAATGTCCTAGAACACCGAGGAGGAGAACTACAGTACAACTGTCATAATGGCCTAGAACACTGAGGAGCAGAACTACAGTAGGACTACAGTACAACTGTCATAATGGCCTAGAACACTGAGGAGCAGGACTACAGTACAACTATCATAATGGCATAGAACACTGAGGAGCAGAACTACAGTACAACTGTCATAATGGCCCCGAACACTGAGGAGCAAGACTACAGTACAACTGTCATAATGGCCCATATCACTGAGGAGCAGAACTACAGTACAACTGTCATAATGGCCTTTATCACTGAGGAGCAGAACTACAGTACAACTGTCATAATGGCCCATATCACTGAGGAGCAGAACTACACTACAACTGTCATAATGGCCCATATCACTGAGGAGCAGAACTACAGTACAACTGTCATAATGGCCCAGATCACCGAGGAGCAGAACTACAGTAGGACTACAGCACAACTGTCATAATGGCCCAGAACACTCTTTTATTAAAGAAAGAACACTGAACTAACTAACAAAACAACAAAACAAACCGTGAAGCTGTTCTAAGAGTACAGACAGGCAACTAAACATAGAACAAGAACCCACAAACACAAAAGGGAAAATGGCTACCTAAACATGATCCCCAATCATATGATAAACAGCTGCCTCTGATTGGGAACCATACCAGGCCACCATAGACATACATATTACCTAGACCTTCAAAACCCCTAGACATACAAAAACCCTAGACAATACAAAAACCCTAGACAATACAAAAACTAGCATACCCACCCTCATCACACCCTGACCTAACCAAAATATAAAGAAAACAGCGATATCTAAGGTCAGAGTGTGACAGTACCCCCCCCCCCCCCCCCCCCCCCCAAAGGTGCGGACTCCCGGCCGTGAACCTGAACCTTTCAGGGAGGGTCTGGGTGGGCATCTTCCCTCAGTGGCGGCTCTGGTTCTGGACACCACCCCCCCCCCCCCTCTTTACACTGATCACTCCGTCTTTGTAGAACCAGACCATGGATCATGGCCGGAGGCTCTGGACTGGGGACCTTCTCCGGAGACCCCGGACTGGGGACCTTCTCCGGAGACCCCGGACTGGGGACCTTCTCCGGAGACCCCGGACTGGGGACCGTTGCCGGAGACCCCGGACTGGGGACCGTCGCCGGAGACCCAGGACTGGGGACCATCGCCGGAGACCCCGGACTGGGGATTGTTGCGGGAGGCTCTGGCCTGGGGATTGTCGCTGGCGGCTCCGGACTGGGGATCGTCGCTGGAGGCTCCGGACTGTGGCCCGTCGTTTGGGGTTCTGGACTGAGGCCCGTCGTTGGAGGTTCCGGACTGTGGCCCGTCGTTGGAGGTTCCGGACTGTGGCCCGTCGTTGGAAGTTCCGGACTGTGGCCCGTCGTTGGAGGTTCCGGACTGTGGCCCATCGTTGGAGCTAGTAGTACATGATGTTACCGTAAAGCTAGTAGTACATAATGTTACCGTAAAGCTAGTAGTACATGATGTTACCGTAAATCTAGTGGTACATGATGTTACCGTAAATCTAGTGGTACATGATGTTACCGTAAAGCTAGCAGTACAGACTGTTTATGTAAAGTTAGTAGTACATAATGTTACCATAAAGCTAGCAGTACAGACTGTTAATGTCAAGTTAGTAGTACATAATGTTACCGTAAAGCTAGCAGTACAGACTGTTAATGTCAAGTTAGTAGTACATAATGTTACCGTAAAGCTAGTAGTACAGACTGTTATCGTAAACCTAGCAGTAAAGACTGTTACCATAAAGCTGGTAGTACAGAATGTTGCCGTAAAGCTAGTATTACAGACTGTTAATGTAAAGCTAGCAGTACATGATGTTACAGTTTAGCTAGTAGTACATAATGTTACTGTAAAGCTAGTAGTACATGATGTTACCGTAAAGCTAGCAGTACAGAATGTAAAGTTAGCAGTACAGACTGTTAATATAAAGCTAGTAGTACATACTGTTGATATAAAGATATTAGTAGATGATGTTACCGTAAAGCTAGCAGTACAGACTGTTAATGTAAAGTTAGTAGTACATGATGTTACCGTAAAGCTAGTAGTGGCCATGTTCTGTTATAATCTCCACCCGGCACAGCCAGAAGAGGACTGGCCACCCCACATAGCCTGGTTCCTCTCTAGGTTTCTTCCTAGGTTTTGGCCTTTCTAGGGAGTTTTTCCTAGCCATCGTGCTTCTACACCTGCATATTGCTTGCTGTTTGGGGTTTTAGGCTGGGTTTCTGTACAGCACTTTGAGATAAAGCTGATGTACGAAGGACTATATAAATAAATTTGATTTGAGTAGTACAGACTGTTAATGTAAAGTTAGTAGTACATGATGTTACCGTAACGCTAGTAGTACATGATGTTACCGTAAATCTAGTGGTACATGATGTTACCGTAAAGCTAGTATTACAGACTGTTAATGTAAAGCTAGCAGTACATGATGTTACAGTTTAGCTAGTAGTACATAATGTTACCGTAAAGCTAGTATTACAGACTGTTAATGTAAAGCTAGTAGTACATGATGTTACCGTAAAGCCAGTAGTACATGATGTTACCGTAAACCTAGTAGTACATGATGTTCCCGTAAAGCTAGTAGTACATGATGTTACCGTAAAGCTAGTAGTACGGACTGTTACCATAAAGCTAGCACTACAGACTGTTTATGTAAAGTTAGTAGTACATAATGTTACCGTAAAGCTAGCACTACAGACTGTTTATGTGAAGTAAGTAGTACATAATGTTACCGTAAAGCTAGTATTACAGACTGTTACCGTAAAGCTAGTATTACAGACTGTTAATGTAAAGCTAGCAGTACATGATGATACAGTTTAGCTAGTAGTACATCATGTTACTGTAAAGCTAGTAGTACATGATGTTACAGTAAAGCTAGCAGTACAGAATATAAAGATAGCAGTACAGACTGTTAATATAAAGCTAGTAGTACAGACTGTTAATGTAAAGTTAGTAGTACATAATGTTACCGTAAAGCTAGTAGTACAGACTGTTACCGTAAAGCTAGCAGTACAGACTGTAAATGTAAAGCTAGCAGTACATGATGTTACAGTTTAGCTAGTAGTACATAATGTTACTGTAAAGCTAGTATTACAGACTGTGAATGTTAAGTTAGTAGTACATGATGGTACCGTAAAGCAAGTAGTACATGATGTTACCATAAAGCTAGTAGTGCATGATGTTACCATAAAGCTAGTAGTACAAGATGTTACCGTAAAGCTAGTCATACATGATGTTACTGTAAAGCTAGTAGTACATGCTGTTACAGTTTAGCTAGTAGTACATAATGTTACTGTAAAGCTAGTATTACAGACTGTGAATGTTAAGCTAGTGGTACATGATGTTACCGTAACGCTAGTAGTACATGATGTTACCGTAAATCTAGTGGTACATGATGTTACCGCAAAGCTAGTATTACAGACTGTTAATGTAAAGCTAGCAGTACATGATGTTACAGTTTAGCTAGTAGTACATAATGTTACCGTAAAGCCAGTAGTACATGATGTTACCGTAAACCTAGTAGTACATGATGTTCCCGTAAAGCTAGTAGTACATGATGTTACCGTAAAGCTAGTAGTACGGACTGTTACCATAAAGCTAGCACTACAGACTGTTTATGTAAAGTTAGTAGTACATAATGTTACCGTAAAGCTAGCACTACAGACTGTTTATGTGAAGTAAGTAGTACATAATGTTACCGTAAAGCTAGTATTACAGACTGTTACCGTAAAGCTAGTATTACAGACTGTTAATGTAAAGCTAGCAGTACATGATGATACAGTTTAGCTAGTAGTACATAATGTTACTGTAAAGCTAGTAGTACATGATGTTACAGTAAAGCTAGCAGTACAGAATGTAAAGATAGCAGTACAGACTGTTAATATAAAGCTAGTAGTACAGACTGTTAATGTAAAGTTAGTAGTACATAATGTTACCGTAAAGCTAGTAGTACAGACTGTTACCGTAAAGCTAGCAGTACAGACTGTAAATGTAAAGCTAGCAGTACATGATGTTACAGATTAGCTAGTAGTACATAATGTTACCGTAAAGCTAGTATTACAGACTGTTAATGTAAAGCTAGTAGTACATGATGTTACCGTAAAGCCAGTAGTACATGATGTTACCGTAAACCTAGTAGTACATGATGTTCCCGTAAAGCTAGTAGTACATGATGTTACCGTAAAGCTAGTAGTACGGACTGTTACCATAAAGCTAGCACTACAGACTGTTTATGTAAAGTTAGTAGTACATAATGTTACCGTAAAGCTAGCACTACAGACTGTTTATGTGAAGTAAGTAGTACATAATGTTACCGTAAAGCTAGTATTACAGACTGTTACCGTAAAGCTAGTATTACAGACTGTTAATGTAAAGCTAGCAGTACATGATGATACAGTTTAGCTAGTAGTACATAATGTTACTGTAAAGCTAGTAGTACATGATGTTACAGTAAAGCTAGCAGTACAGAATATAAAGATAGCACTACAGACTGTTAATATAAAGCTAGTAGTACAGACTGTTAATGTAAAGTTAGTAGTACATAATGTTACCGTAAAGCTAGTAGTACAGACTGTTACCGTAAAGCTAGCAGTACAGACTGTAAATGTAAAGCTAGCAGTACATGATGTTACAGTTTAGCTAGTAGTACATAATGTTACTGTAAAGCTAGTATTACAGACTGTGAATGTTAAGTTAGTAGTACATGATGGTACCGTAAAGCAAGTAGTACATGATGTTACCATAAAGCTAGTAGTGCATGATGTTACCATAAAGCTAGTAGTACATGATGTTACTGTAAAGCTAGTAGTACAAGATGTTACCGTAAAGCTAGTCATACATGATGTTACTGTAAAGCTAGTAGTACATGCTGTTACAGTTTAGCTAGTAGTACATAATGTTACTGTAAAGCTAGTATTACAGACTGTGAATGTTAAGCTAGTGGTACATGATGTTACCGTAACACTAGTAGTACATGATGTTACCGTAAATCTAGTGGTACATGATGTTACCGCAAAGCTAGTATTACAGACTGTTAATGTAAAGCTAGCAGTACATGATGTTACAGTTTAGCTAGTAGTACATAATGTTACCGTAAAGCTAGTATTACAGACTGTTAATGTAAAGCTAGTAGTACATGATGTTACCGTAAAGCCAGTAGTACATGATGTTACCGTAAACCTAGTAGTACATGATGTTCCCGTAAAGCTAGTAGTACATGATGTTACCGTAAAGCTAGTAGTACGGACTGTTACCATAAAGCTAGCACTACAGACTGTTTATGTAAAGTTAGTAGTACATAATGTTACCGTAAAGCTAGCACTACAGACTGTTTATGTGAAGTAAGTAGTACATAATGTTACCGTAAAGCTAGTATTACAGACTGTTACCGTAAAGCTAGTATTACAGACTGTTAATGTAAAGCTAGCAGTACATGATGTTACAGTTTAGCTAGTAGTACATAATGTTACTGTAAAGCTAGTATTACAGACTGTGAATGTTAAGTTAGTAGTACATGATGGTACCGTAAAGCAAGTAGTACATGATGTTACCATAAAGCTAGTAGTGCATGATGTTACCATAAAGCTAGTAGTACATGATGTTACTGTAAAGCTAGTAGTACAAGATGTTACCGTAAAGCTAGTCATACATGATGTTACTGTAAAGCTAGTATTACAGACTGTGAATGTTAAGCTAGTGGTACATGATGTTACCGTAAAGCTAGTAGTATATGATGTTACCTTAAAGCTAGTATGTCATAATGTTACTGTAAAGCTAGTAGTATATTATGTTATCATAAAGCTAGTAGTACATGATGTTACCGTAAAGCTAGTAGTACAGAATGTTACCGTAAAGCTAATATTACATGATGTTACTGTAAAGCTAGTAGTACATGATGTTACCGTAAAGTTAGTAGTACATAATGTTACCGTAAAGCTAGTGGTATATAATGTTACCGTAAAGCTAGTAGTACATGATGTTACCGTAAAGCTAGTAGTACAGAATGTTACCGTAAAGCTAATATTACATGATGTTACTGTAAAGCTAGTAGTACATGATGTTACCGTAAAGTTAGTAGTACATAATGTTACCGTAAAGCTAGTGGTATATAATGTTACCGTAAAGCTAGTAGTACATGATGTTACCTTAAAGCTAGTAGGTCATAATGTTACCGTAAAGTTAGTGGTACATGATGTTACCGTAAAGCTAGTAGTATATGATGTTACCGTAAAGCTAGTAGTACATGATGAACCGTAAAGCTAGTAGTACAGAATGTTACCGTAAAGCTAGTAGTACATGATGTTACTGTAAAGCTCGTAGTACATGATGTTACTGTAAAGCTAGTAGTACATGATGTTACTGTAAAGCTAGTAGTACATAATGTTACCGTAAAGCTAGTAGTACATAATGTTACTGTAAAGCTAGTAGTACATGATGTTACCGTAAAGCTAGTAGGTCATAATGTTACCGTAAAGCTAGTAGTACATGATGTTACCGTAAAGCTAGTAGTACATAATGTTACCGTAAAGCTAGTTGTACATAATGTTACCGTAAATCTAGTAGTACATGATGTTACCGTAAAGCTAGTAGTACAGAATGTTACCGTAAAGCTAGTAGTACAGAATGTTACCGTAAAGCTAGTAGTACATGATGTTACCGTAAAGCTAGTAGTACATGATTTTACCGTAAAGCTAGTAGTACATGATGTTACCGTAAAGCTAGTAGTACATAATGTTACCGTAAAGCTAGTTGTACATAATGTTACCGTAAAGCTAGTAGTACAGAATGTTACCGTAAAGCTAGTAGTACAGAATGTTACCGTAAAGCTAGTAGTACATGATGTTACCGTAAAGCTAGTAGTACATAATATTACAGTAAAGATAGTTGTACATAATGTTACCGTAAAGCTAGTAGTACAGCATGTTACCGTAAAGCTAGTAGTACATGATGTTACCGTAAAGCTAGTAGTACATAATGTTACCGTAAAGTTAGTAGTACATAATGTTACCGTAAAGCTAGTGGTATATAATGTTACCGTAAAGCTAGTAGTACATGATGTTACCGTAAAGCTAGTAGTACAGAATGTTACCGTAAAGCTAATATTACATGATGTTACTGTAAAGCTAGTAGTACATGATGTTACCGTAAAGTTAGTAGTACATAATGTTACCGTAAAGCTAGTGGTATATAATGTTACCGTAAAGCTAGTAGTACATGATGTTACCTTAAAGCTAGTAGGTCATAATGTTACCGTAAAGTTAGTGGTACATGATGTTACCGTAAAGCTAGTAGTATATGATGTTACCGTAAAGCTAGTAGTACATGATGAACCGTAAAGCTAGTAGTACAGAATGTTACCGTAAAGCTAGTAGTACATGATGTTACTGTAAAGCTAGTAGTACATGATGTTACTGTAAAGCTAGTAGTACATGATGTTACTGTAAAGCTAGTAGTACATAATGTTACCGTAAAGCTAGTAGTACATAATGTTACTGTAAAGCTAGTAGTACATGATGTTACCGTAAAGCTAGTAGGTCATAATGTTACCGTAAAGCTAGTAGTACATGATGTTACCGTAAAGCTAGTAGTACATAATGTTACCGTAAAGCTAGTTGTACATAATGTTACCGTAAATCTAGTAGTACATGATGTTACCGTAAAGCTAGTAGTACAGAATGTTACCGTAAAGCTAGTAGTACAGAATGTTACCGTAAAGCTAGTAGTACATGATGTTACCGTAAAGCTAGTAGTACATGATTTTACCGTAAAGCTAGTAGTACATGATGTTACCGTAAAGCTAGTAGTACATAATGTTACCGTAAAGCTAGTTGTACATAATGTTACCGTAAAGCTAGTAGTACAGAATGTTACCGTAAAGCTAGTAGTACAGAATGTTACCGTAAAGCTAGTAGTACATGATGTTACCGTAAAGCTAGTAGTACATAATATTACAGTAAAGATAGTTGTACATAATGTTACCGTAAAGCTAGTAGTACAGCATGTTACCGTAAAGCTAGTAGTACATGATGTTACCGTAAAGCTAGTAGTACATAATGTTACCGTAAAGCTAGTTGTACATAATGTTACCGTAAAGCTAGTTGTACATGATGTTACCGTAAAGCTAGTAGTACAGAATGTTACCGTAAAGCTAGCAGTACACACACAGCTGAATCCAGCAGGAAATGAGCGATGTGGTGCGGAATGAAAGGTAGAGAGAAACATTAAAGAGAGGATGGGAGAAGGGTTATTAACCCCCTCTCACACACATACATGCAGAGACACACACACACACACACACACACACACATTGTGCAGACACACACACGATGTGCAAGCATGATGCACAAACACACACACACCCATGCAGTTAAAAGGAAAGCAGCATCACTCTTACCATCTCTCTCTCTCCCTTTCCTCTCTCTCTCTCTCTCTCACTCTTACCATCTCTCTCTCTCTCTCTTCTATGGTCCCTCCTTCTCTAGCTTTTCCCTAGACTGAAGGTCATCTAGCTACAAACTGTCCCAATTCTCTCTCTCCCTCTTTTCTCTCAGTCTCCTTCTCTCCCTCTTTCCTCTCTCTCTCTCCCTCACTCCCTCGTTCCTCTCTTTCCTCTCTCTCTCTCTCTCTTTCCTTTAACTCTTTATTTTCCTTCCTGTTGTAAATGTCTTCTCCTTGCATTACAGAATCAAAAGTCAGGAATTGATTTAGACACACACAGAGAACATACACAGAGAAACTGTGGTAGAGACTGTTGTGTATGTGTCTCTCCCAGGTGGTTGAAATCATTACCTCTTTAACACCACAGTATCTCCCTACATCCTTCCTGTTATACTGCCAGCTATGGTAAGTCCTGATATAATACTACTGTAAATCCCTACTGCCTTCCTGTTATACTGCCAGCTACGGTAAGTCCTGTTATAATACTACTGTAAATCCCTACAGCCTTCCTGTTATACTGCCAGCTACAGCTACGGTAAGTACTGTTATTATACTACTGTAACTCCCAACAGCCTTCCTGTTATACTGCCAGCTACAGCTACGGTAAGTCCTGATATAATACTACTGTAACTCCCTACAGCCTTCCTGTTATACTGCCAGCTACGGTAAGTCCTGTTATAATACTACAGTAACTCTCTACAGCCTTCCTGTTAAACTGCCAGCTACAGCTACGGTAAGTCCTGTTATAATACTACTGTAACTCCCTACAGCCTTCCTGTTATACTGTCAGCTACAGCTACGGTAAGTCCTGTTATAATACTACTGTAACTACCTACAGCCTTCCTTTTATACTGCCAGCTACAGCTACGGTAAGTCCTGTTATAATACTACTGTAACTCCCTACAGCCTTCCTGTTATTCTGTCAGCTACGGTAAGTCCTGTTATAATACTACTGTAACTCCCTACAGCCTTCCTGTTATACTGCCAGCTACAGTAAATCCTGTTGTAATACTACAGTAACTCTCTACAGCCTTCCTGTTAAACTGCCAGCTATGATAAGTCCTGGTATAATACTACTGTAACTACCTACAGCCTTCATGTTATACTGCCAGCTACAGCTACGGTAAGTCCTGTTATAATACTACTGTAACTCCCTACAGCCTTCCTGATATACTGCCAGCTACAGCTACGGTAAGTCCTGTTATAATACTACTGTAACTCCCTACAGCCTTCCTGTTATACTGACAGCTACGGTAAGTCCTGTTATAATACTACTGTAACTCCCTGCAGCCTTCCTGTTATTCTGTCAGCTACGGTAAGTCCTGTTATAATACTATTGTAACACACTACAGCTTTCCTGGTATACTGCCAGCTACGGTAAGTCCTGATATAATACTACTGTAACTCCCTACAGCCTTCCTGTTATACTGCCAGCTACAGCTACGGTAAGTCGTGATATAATACTACTGTAACTCCCTACAGCCTTCCTGTTATACTGCCAGCTACGGTAAGTCCTGTTATTATCCTACTGTAACTCCCTACAGCCTTCCTGTTATACTGCCAGCTACAGTAAGTCCTGTTGTAATACTACAGTAACTCTCTACAGCCTTCCTGTTAAACTGCCAGCTATGATAAGTCCTGGTATAATACTACTGTAACTACCTACAGCCTTCATGTTATACTGCCAGCTACAGCTACGGTAAGTCCTGTTATAATACTACTGTAACTCCCTACAGCCTTCCTGATATACTGCCAGCTACAGCTACGGTAAGTCCTGTTATAATACTACTGTAACTCCCTACAGCCTTCCTGTTATACTGACAGCTACGGTAAGTCCTGTTATAATACTACTGTAACTCCCTGCAGCCTTCCTGTTATTCTGTCAGCTACGGTAAGTCCTGTTATAATACTATTGTAACACACTACAGCTTTCCTGGTATACTGCCAGCTACGGTAAGTCCTGATATAATACTACTGTAACTCCCTACAGCCTTCCTGTTATACTGCCAGCTACAGCTACGGTAAGTCGTGATATAATACTACTGTAACTCCCTACAGCCTTCCTGTTATACTGCCAGCTACGGTAAGTCCTGTTATTATCCTACTGTAACTCCCTACAGCCTTCCTGTTATACTGCCAGCTACAGTAAGTCCTGTTGTAATACTACAGTAACTCTCTACAGCCTTCCTGTTAAACTGCCAGCTACAGCTACGGTAAGTCCTGTTATAATACTACTGTAACTCCCTACAGCCTTCCTGTTATTCTGTCAGCTACGGTAAGTCCTGTTATAATACTACTGTAACTCCCTACAGCCTTCCTGTTATACTGCCAGCTACAGTAAGTCCTGTTGTAATACTACAGTAACTCTCTACAGCCTTCCTGTTAAACTGCCAGCTACAGCTACGGTAAGTCCTGTTATAATACTACTGTAACTCCCTACAGCCTTCCTGTTATTCTGTCAGCTACGGTAAGTCCTGTTATAATACTACTGTAACTCCCTACAGCCTTCCTGTTATACTGCCAGCTACAGTAAGTCCTGTTGTAATACTACAGTAACTCTCTACAGCCTTCCTGTTAAACTGCCAGCTACGGTAAGTCCTGTTATAATACTACTGTAACTCCCTACAGCCTTCCTGTTATACTGCCAGCTACAGCTACGGTAAGTCCTGTGATAATACTACTGTAACTCCCTGCAGCCTTCCTGTTATTCTGTCAGCTACGGTAAGTCCTGTTATAATACTATTGTAACACACTACAGCCTTCCTGGTATACTGCCAGCTACGGTAAGTCCTGTTATAATACTACTGTAACTCCCTACAGCCTTCCTGTTATACTGCCAGCTACAGTAAGTCCTGTTGTAATACTACAGTAACTCTCTACAGCCTTCCTGTTAAACTGCCAGCTACGGTAAGTCCTGTTATAATACTACTGTAACTACCTACAGCCTTCCTGTTATACTGCCGGCTACAGCTACGGTAAGTCCTGTTATAATACTACTGTAACTCCCTACAGCCTTCCTGTTATACTGCCAGCTACAGCTACGTTAAGTCCTGTTATAATACTACTGTAACTACCTACAGCCTTCCTTTTATACTGCCAGCTACAGCTACGGTAAGTCCTGTTATAATACTACTGTAACTCCCTACAGCCTTCCTGTTATACTGCCAGCTACAGTAAATCCTGTTGTAATACTACAGTAACTCTCTACAGCCTTCCTGTTAAACTGCCAGCTACGGTAAGTCCTGTTATAATACTACTGTAACTCCCTACAGCCTTCCTGTTATACTGCCAGCTACAGCTACGGTAAGTCCTGTTATAATACTACTGTAACTCCCTACAGCCTTCCTGTTATACTGACAGCTACGGTAAGTCCTGTTATAATACTATTGTAACACACTACAGCCTTCCTGGTATACTGCCAGCTACGGTAAGTCCTGATATAATACTACTGTAACTCCCTACAGCCTTCCTGTTATACTGCCAGCTACAGCTACGGTAAGTCCTGTTATAATACTATTGTAACTCCCTACAGCCTTCCTGTTATACTGCCAGCTACGGTAAGTCCTGTTATAATACTACTGTAACTCCCTACAGCCTTCCTGTTATACTGCCAGCTACAGTAAGTCCTGTTGTAATACTACAGTAACTCTCTTCAGCCTTCCTGTTAAACTGCCAGCTACGGTAAGTCCTGTTATAATACTACAGTAACTCCCTACAGCCTTCCTGTTATACTGCCAGCTACAGCTACGGTAAGTCCTGTTATAATACCACTGTAACTCCCTACAGCCTTCCTGTTATACTGCCAGCTACGGTAAGTCCTGTTATAATACTACTGTAACTCCCTGCAGCCTTCCTGTTATTCTGTCAGCTACGGTAAGTCCTGTTATAATACTATTGTAACACACTACAGCCTTCCTGGTATACTGCCAGCTACGGTAAGTCCTGATATAATACTACTGTAACACCCTACAGCCTTCCTGTTATACTGCCAGCTACAGCTACGGTAAGTCCTGATATAATACTACTGTAACTCCCTACAGCCTTCCTGTTATACTGCCAGCTACGGTAAGTCCTGTTATTATCCTACTGTAACTCCCTACAGCCTTCCTGTTATTCTGTCAGCTACGGTAAGTCCTGTTATAATACTACTGTAACTCCCTACAGCCTTCCTGTTATACTGCCAGCTACAGTAAGTCCTGTTGTAATACTACAGTAACTCTCTACAGCCTTCCTGTTAAACTGCCAGCTACGGTAAGTCCTGTTATAATACTACTGTAACTACCTACAGCCTTCCTGTTATACTGCCAGCTAAAGCTACAGTAAGTCCTGTTATAATACTACTGTAACTCCCTACAGCCTTCCTGTTATACTGCCAGCTACAGCTACGGTAAGTCCTGTTATAATACTACTGTAACTCCCTACAGCCTTCCTGTTATACTGCCAGCTACGGTAAGTCCTGTTATAATACTACTGTAACTCCCTACAGCCTTCCTGTTATTCTGTCAGCTACGGTAAGTCCTGTTATAATACTACTGTAACTCCCAACAGCCTTCCTGTTATACACTCAGCTACAGTAAGTCCTGTTACAATACTACTGTCACTCCCTACAGCCTTCCTGTTATACTGCCAGCTACGGTAGGTCCTGTTATAATACTACTGTAACTCCCTACAGCATTCCTGTTATTCTGTCAGCTACGGTAAGTCCTGTTATAATACTACTGTAACTCCCTACAGCCTTCCTGTTATACTGCCAGCTACAGCTACGGTAAGTCCTGATATAATACTACTGTAACTCTCTACAGCCTTCCTGTTATACTGCCAGCTACAGCTACGGTAAGTCTTGATATAATACTACTGTAACTCCCTACAGCATTCCTGTTATTCTGTCAGCTACGGTAAGTCCTGTTATAATACTACTGTATCGCCCTACAGCCTTCCTGTTATACTGCCAGCTACAGTAAGTCCTGTTGTAATACTACAGTAACTCTCTACAGCCTTCCTGTTAAACTGCCAGCTACGGTAAGTCCTGTTATAGTACTACTGTAACTACCTACAGCCTTCCTGTTATACTGCCAGCTACAGCTACGGTAACTCCTGTTATAATACTACTGTAACTCCCTACAGCCTTCCTGTTATACTGCCAGCTACAGCTACGGTAAGTCCTGATATAATACTACTGTAACTCCCTTAAGCCTTCCTGTTATACTGCCAGCTACGGTAAGTCCTGTTATAATACTACTGTAACACCCTACAGCCTTCCTGGTATACTGCCAGCTACGATAAGTCCTGATATAATACTACTGTAACACCCTACAGCCTTCCTGTTATACTGCCAGCTACGGTAAGTCCTTTTATAATACTACTGTAACTACCTACAGCCTTCCTGTTATACTGCCAGCTACAGCTACGGTAAGTCCTGTTATAATACTACTGTAACTCCCTACAGCCTTCCTGTTATACTGCCAGCTACGGTAAGTCCTGTTATAATACTACTGTAACTCCCTACAGCCTTCCTGTTATACTGCCAGCTACAGCTACGGTAAGTCCTGATATAATACTACTGTAACTCCCTACAGCCTTCCTGTTATTCTGTCAGCTACGGTAAGTCCTGTTATAATACTACTGTAACTCCCTACAGCCTTCCTGTTATACTGCCAGCGACAGTAAGTCCTGTTGTAATACTACAGTAACTCCCTACAGCCTTCCTGTTATTCTGTCAGCTACGGTAAGTCCTGTTATAATACTACTGTAACTCCCTACATCCTTCCTGTTATACTGCCAGCTACAGCTACGGTAAGTCCTGTTATAATACTACTTTAACTCCCTACAGCCTTCCTGTTATACTGCCAGTTAC
>NC_143030.1:2702500-2710000 GCF_057628025.1 Oncorhynchus mykiss
CTTCATATGTAAACATATCTTTTAAACCATGTGAAGGGATGATTGAGGGGGAACCAATTATCTCTTCGCTCCACAACGTCTGTGTGCCAGTCACTGTGTCTCCGTGAGCTTGTCCAGAATGGGAGTGTCTAAAATGACAATATATATTCTAATGTCTTGGTACTATGTTGTACCAAGAACGAGAAGTAGAACCTCGTTTTAGGAGAGCAAACTGAATGATAATTTATAGCTAATGCTGTCTGGCTATGGAATACTCCTCTCTCAAGTAAAGTCTTCCTTTGTACTGTTCCTAAGATCTGTTATTCGTCATGTGAGTTGAGATGGGTGTGTCTTGGCTATAAATGATACTAAGAACTATTTTTTAAGCACTCTCAGAGAATTCATTTATAGACACTGAATTGATCTGAGAGTCACAGGGTTGTGATGGAGCTCATATAATTAAAGATGGACTTTATGATAACTCTGACTTGTGTGTGGTTTGCTCTCATGATTTGGTAAATACAGGAAATTTCCACTACACCACTCAAGGACATTCAGAGCCTTGTCCCAAAGCCAGTCCTGCGTTGTCTTGGCTGTGTGCTTTGGGTCGTGGGGCTTGAGCGCTCTGGACCAGGTTTTCATCAAGGATCTCTCTGTACTTTGCTCCGTTCATCTTTCCATCTATCCTGACTAGTCGCCCAGTCCCTGCCACTGAAAACATCCCCACAGCATGATGCTGCCACCACCATGCTTCACCATAGGGATGGTGCCACCACCATGCTTCACCATCATGGTGCCAGGTTTCCTCCAGACGTGATGCTTGGCATTCAGGCCGAAGAGTTCAATCCTGGTTTCATTAGACCAGAGAATCTTGTTTCTCATAGTCTGAGAGTCTTTAGGTGCCTTTTGGCAAACTCCAAGCGGGCTTTCATGTGCTTTTTACTGAGGAGTGGCTTCCGTCTGGCCACTCTACCACAAAGGCCTGATTGGTGGAGTGCTGCAGATTGGTTGTCCTTCTGGAAGGTTCTCCCATCTCCAAAGAGGAACTGGAGCTCTGTCAGAGTGAACATCGGGTTCTTGTTACCCTTCCCCAGATCTGTGCCTCGACTCAATCCTGTCTCGGAGCTCTACGGACATTTCCTTCGACCTCATGGCTTGGTTTTTGCTCTGACTGTCACACCCTGTTCTGTTTCACCTATGTGTCTTCACCCCCCATCAGGTGTCTCCCCTCATTATCCTCTGTGTATTTATACCTGTGTTCTCTGTTTGTCTGTTGCCTAGCAGCGTTTTTCTCCCCCGTCTTTTCTGAAGTTCTTGTTCTCTAGTTTTCCCGGTTTTGACCATTCTGTCTGCCCTGACCCTGAGCCTGAGCCTGACCCTGACCCTGACCCTGAGCCTGAGCCTGACCCTGAGCCTGACCCTGAGCCTGACCCTGAGCCTGACCCTGAGCCTGAGCCTGAGCCTGACCCTGAGCCTGAGCCTGAGCCTGAGCCTGACCCTGACCCTGACCCTGAGCCTGACCCTGAGCCTGACCCTGAGCCTGAGCCTGAGCCTGAGCCTGACCCTGAGCCTGACCCTGAGCCTGAGCCTGAGCCTGACCCTGAGCCTGACCCTGAGCCTGAGCCTGAGCCTGAGCCTGACCCTGACCCTGAGCCTGAGCCTGAGCCTGAGCCTGACCCTGAGCCTGAGCCTGACCCTGAGCCTGAGCCTGAGCCTGACCCTGAGCCTGAGCCTGAGCCTGAGCCTGACCCTGAGCCTGACCCTGAGCCTGAGCCTGAGCCTGAGCCTGAGCCTGAGCCTGAGCCTGAGCCTGAGCCTGAGCCTGACCCTGACCCTGAGCCTGCCTGGTGTTCTGTACCTTATGGACTCTGATCTGGATTCTCTGCCTGTCCTTGACCTGTAGTTTTGCCGCCTGTTCTAGTCATAAACTGTTGTTACTTCAACACTGTCTGCATCTGGGTCTTCTCCTGAAACCTGTCAACTGTGGGACCTTATACAGCTGTGCTTTACAAATCATGTCCAATCAATTGAATTTACCACAGGTGGAAACAAGATGCACCTGAGCTCAATTTCAATTTCAAGTCTCACAGAAAAGGGTCTGAATATTTTTTTATTTAAAAATGTGCACGTGTGTGTGCATGTGTGTGTGCACGTGTGTGTGCATGTGTGTGTGCAGGTGCGAGAGAGAGATCACAACTTAAAACAGAGTTGGAGCCCAAATATAGCACTAGCTATATCTATTTTTACCTCTCAGTGTCTGAAGTAGAATTATTTCAATATGTTCTCCTTCATATCTCCCTCCCTCTCTCTCTCTCTCTCTCTCTCTCTCTCTCTCTCTCTCGCTCTCTCTCTCTCTCTCTCTCTCTCTCTCTCTCCCTCCCTCCCTCCCTCCCTCCCTCATATTTCAATCTAAGGGCTTTATTGGCATGGGAAACACATTAACATTGCCAAAGCAACTGAAGTAGACAATAAACATATTTTAAAAATGAACAGTAAACATTACACTCACAAAAGTTCCAAAATAATAAAGACATTTCAAATATAATATCATGTGCAAATAGTTAAAGTACAAAAGGGAAAATAAATAAACAGAAATATGGGTTGTTTTTACGATGGTGTTTGTTCTTCACTGGTTGCCCTTTTCTCGTGGCAACAGGTCACAAATCTTGCTGCTGGGATGGCACACTGTGGAATTTCACCCAGTAGATATGGGAGTTTATCAAAATTGGGTTTGTTTTCGAATTCTGTGGGTCTGTGTAATCTGAGGGAAATATGTCTCTATTATGGTCCTGGCAGGAGGTTAGGAAGTGCCCAACTCATTTTGTGTGCAGTGAGCACATAGCCTGTCTTCTCTTGAGAGCCAGGTCTGCCTCCCTACCCCTCTCAATTCAATTTTCAATTTCAATTCAATTTAAGGGCTTTATTGGCATGGGAAACATATGTTAATATTACCAAAGTAAGTGAAATAGATAATAAACCAAAGTAAAATAAACAATAAGAATTAACAGTAAACATTACACTCACAAAAGTTCCAAAAGAATCACTCTCACTTCCCTCACATTACACATTTCGTAATAACAGAACGCATTTAGTAATAACAGAACGCATTTAGTAATAACAGAACGCATTTAGTAATAACAGAACGCATTTAGTAATAACAGAACGCATTTAGTAATAACAGAACGCATTTAGTAATAACAGAATGCATTTAGTAATAACAGAACGCATTTAGTAATAACAGAACGCATTTAGTAATAACAGAACGCATTTAGTAATCACACAACACATTTAGTAATCACACAACACATTTAGTAATCACACAACACATTTAGTAATCACATAATGCATTTAGTAATAACAGAACACATTTAGTAATCACACAACACATTTAGTAATCACACAACACATTTAGTAATCACATAATGCATTTAGTAATCACACAACGCATTTAGTAATCACATAATGCATTTAGTAATAACAGAACACATTTAGTAATCACACAACACATTTAGTAATCACACAACACATTTAGTAATCACACAACACATTTAGTAATCACACAACACATTTAGTAATAACAGAACGCACTCAGTAATCACAGAACGCATTTAGCAATCACACAATGCATTTAGTAATCACATAATGCATTTAGTAATCACATCAAGGGGCGGCAGGGTAGCCTAGTGGTTAGAGCGTTGGACAAGTAACCGGAAGGTTGCAAGTTCAAACCCCCGAGCTGACAAGGTCGTTCTGCCCCTGAACAGGCAGTAACCCACTGTTCCTAGGCCGTCATTGAAAACAATAATTTGTTCTTAACTGACTTGCCTAGTTAAGTAAAGGTAAAATATAAAAAATAATAATAATGCATTTAGTAATGACAGAATGCATTTAGTAATCACAGAATGCATTTAGTAATCAAAGAAAGCATTTAGTAATCACAGAACGCATTTAGTAATGACAGAAAGAGCCTGTCAAGAGCCTGTCTGTCAAGAGCCTGTCTGTCAAGAGCCTGTCTGTCAAGAGCCTGTCTGTCAAGAGCCTGTCTGTCAAGATCCTGTCTGTCAAGATCCTGTCTGTCAAGATCCTGTCTGTAAAAAGCCTGATTCTAAAAGCCTTTCACTCCATAGCTGATTCTTAAAGCCTTTCAGACCAAAGCTGATTCTAAAAGCATTTCAGACCATAGCTGATTCTAAAAGCCTTTCACTCCATAGCTGATTCTAAAAGCCTTTCACTCCATAGCTGATTCTAAAAGCATTTAAGTCCATAGCTGATTCTAAAAGCCTTTCACTCCATAGCTGATTCTAAAAGCCTTTCAGACCATAGCTGATTCTAAACGCCTTTCAGACCATAGCTGATTCTAAAAGCCTTTCATTCCATAGCTGATTCAAAATAATCACTCTCACTTCCCTCACATTACACATTTAGTAACAACAGAACGCATTTAGTAATAACAGAACGCATTTAGTAATCACATAATGCATTTAGTAATCACAGAATGCATTTAGTAATCACAGAATGCATTTAATAATCTATAAATGCATTTAATAATCTATAAATGCATTTAGTAATAACAGAACGCATTTAGTAATCACAGAATGCATTTAGTAATAACAGAACTCACTTAGTAATCACAGAACGCATTTAGTAATCACATAATGCATTTAGAAATCAAATAATGCATTTAGTAATGACAGAATGCATTTAGCGATGACATAATGCATTTAGTAATCACAGAATACATTTAGTAATTACACAAGACATTTAGTAATTACAGAAAGCATTTAGTAATCACAGAACGCATTTAGTAATGACAGAAAGAGCCTGTCAAGAGCCTGTCTGTCAAGAGCCTGTCTGTCAAGAGCCTGTCTGTCAAGAGCCTGTCTGTCAAGAGCCTGTCTGTCAAGATCCTGTCTGTCAAGATCCTGTCTGTCAAGATCCTGTCTGTAAAAAGCCTGATTCTAAAAGCCTTTCATTCCATAGCTGATTCTAAAAGCATTTCAGACCATAGCTGATTCTAAAAGCCTTTCACTCCATAGCTGATTCTAAAAGCATTTCAGATCATAGCTGATTCTAAAAGCCTTTCATTCCATAGCTGATTCTAAAAGCCTTTCAGACCATAGCTGATTCTAAAAGCCTTTCATTCCATAGCTGATTCTAAAAGCATTTCAGACCATAGCTGATTCTAAAAGCCTTTCACTCCATAGCTGATTCTAAAAGCCTTTCACTCCATAGCTGATTCCAAAAGCCTTTCATTCCAAAGCTGATTCTAAAAGCCTTTCAGATCATAGCTGATTCTAAAAGCCTCTCACTCCATAGCTGATTCTAAAAGCCTTTCATTCCAAAGCTGATTCTAAAAGCCTTTCAGACCATAGCTGATTCTAAAAGCCTCTCACTCCATAGCTGATTCTAAAAGCCTTTCAGATCATTGCTGATTCTAAAAGCCTTTCACTCCATAGCTGATTCTAAAAGCCTTTCATTCCAAAGCTGATTCTAAAAGCCTTTCAGACCATAGCTGATTCTAAAAGCCTTTCATTCCAAAGCTGATTCTGAAAGCCTCTCACTCCATAGCTGATTCTAAAAGCCTCTCACTCCATAGCTGATTCTAAAAGCCTTTCACTCCATAGCTGATTCTAAAAGCCTTTCACTCCATAGCTGATTCTAAAAGCCTTTCACTCCATAGCTGATTCTAAAAGCCTCTCACTCCATAGCTGATTCTAAAAGCCTTTCACTCCATAGCTGATTCTAAAAGCCTTTCACTCCATAGCTGATTCTAAAAGCCTTTCACTCCATAGCTGATTCTAAAAGCCTTTCATTCCATAGCTGATTCTAAAAGCCTTTCAGATCATAGCTGATTCTAAAAGCCTTTCAGATCATAGCATATTCTAAAAGCCTTTCACTCCATAGCTGATTCTAAAAGCCTTTCACTCCATAGCTGATTCTAAAAGCCTCTCACTCCATAGCTGATTCTAAAAGCCTTTCACTCCATAGCTGATTCTAAAAGCCTTTCAGTCCATAGCTGATTCTAAACGCCTTTCACTCCATAGCTGATTCTAAAAGCCTTTCACTCCATAGCTGATTCTAAAAGCCTTTCATTCCATAGCTGATTCTAAAAGCCTTTCACTCCATAGCTGATTCTAAAAGCCTTTCATTCCATAGCTGATTCTAAAAGCCTTTCACTCCATAGCTGATTCTAAAAGCCTTTCAGACCATAGCTGATTCTAAAAGCCTTTCAGACCATAGCTGATTCTAAAAGCCTTTCACTCCATAGCTGATTCTAAAAGCCTTTCACTCCATAGCTGGATTTGCAAGATAACTTTTCATCCATTTTCATTTTGGCACAAATGAAAATGTGGCACTGACTCACCCATGGATTGATGTTTCAGTATTGTCTCGAGAGTTTGTCGTTTGACTAACCTTGTGCGACATCAACGTGCAGTTACATGCCAAGCTCGAGCAGGCTTGAGAGAGTTGCAGGTGCACGATCAATATCCATCTTCGTAGTACTGATATAGCCTGAGCTGGAATGTGAAGTTAACTGAAGCTGGCTAGCTTTATAAAAACCTGACCTGGAATATGAAGCTAACTGAAGCTGGCTAACGTTATAAAAGGCTGAGCTTGAATGTGAAGCTAACTGAAGCTGGCTAGCTTTATAAAAACCTGACCTGGAATATGAAGCTAACTGAAGCTGGCTAGCGTTATAAAAGGCTGAGCTTGAATGTGAAGCTAACTGAAGCTGGCTAGCTTTATAAAAACCTGACCTGGAATATGAAGCTAACTGAAGCTGGCTAGCTTTATAAAAACCTGACCTGGAATATGAAGCTAACTGAAGCTGGCTAGCGTTATAAAAGCCTGACCTGAAATGTGAAGCTAACTGAAGCTGGCTAGCGTTATAAAAGCCTGACCTGAAATGTGAAGCTAACTGAAGCTGGCTAGCGTTATAAAAGGCTGAGCTGGAATGTGAAGCTAACTGAAGCTGACTAGCGTTATAAAAGCCTGAGTAGATCTAGCTTGCTTCTTAGTATCCCCCTCAAGAGAGCAAATATTCCGGACAGAGACACTCAAAGCTAGGCTGACTCAAAGCTAGGCTAACTCAAAGCTAGGCTGACTCAAAGCTAGGTTAACTCAAAGCTAGGCTGACTCAAAGCTAGGGTAACTCAAAGCTAGGCTGACTCAAAACTAGGCTAACTCAAAGCTAGGCTAACTCAAAGCTAGGGTGACTCAAAGCTAGGCTAACTCAAAGCAATGGTAACTCAAAGCAATGGTAACTCAAAGCTAGGCTAACTCAAAGCTAGGCTAACTCAAAGCTAGGCTGACTCAAAGCTAGGCTAACTCAAAGCTAGGCTGACTCAATATTGCTTTGAGTTAGCCTAGGTTTAACTCAAAGCTAGGCTAACTCAAAGCTAGGCTGACTCAAACCTAGGCTAACTCAAAGCAATGTTAACTCAAAGCTAGGCTGACTCAAAGCTAGGCTAACTCAAAGCTAGGCTGACTCAAACCTAGGCTAACTCAAAGCAATGTTAA
>NC_143030.1:2715000-2740000 GCF_057628025.1 Oncorhynchus mykiss
CCTCCTAGCTGCCCACTGCACTGAGGCTAGGAAATATTGTCACCACCGATAAATCTACAATAATCGATAATGTCAACAAGCATTTTTCTACGGCTGGCCATGCTTTCCACCTGGCCACCCCTACCCCGGTCAACAGCCCGGCACCCTCCACAGCAACCCGCCAAAGCCCCCATCCTTTCTCCTTCACCCAAATCCAGATAGCTGATGTTCTGAAAGAGCTGCCAAATCTGGACCCCTACAAATAAGCTGGGCTCGACAATCTGGACCCTCTCTTTCTAAAATTATCCATTGCATTTATTGCAACCCCTATTACTAGCCTGTTCAACCTCTCTTTCATATTGTCTGAGATTCCCATAGATTGGAAAGCAGCTGCGGTCATCCCCCTCTTCAAAGGGGGAGACACTCTAGACCCAAACTGCTACAGACCTATATCTATCCTACCCTGCCTTTTTAAGACTTCGAAAGCCAAGTTAACAAACAGATCACCGACCATTTCGAATCCCACCGTACCTTCTCCGCTATGCAATCTGGTTTCCGAGCTGGTCATGGGTGCACCACAGCCACGCCTAAGGTCCTAAACGACATCATAACCGCCATCGATAAAATACCATACTGTGAAGCCGTATTCATCAACCTGGCCAAGGCTTTCGGCTCTGTCAATCAACACATTCTTATCGACAGACTCAACAGCCTTGGTTTCTCAAATGACTGCCTCGCCTGGTTCACCAACTACTTCTCAGACAGAGTTCAGAAATGGGAGGCCTGTTGTCCAGTCTTTATGGGGGTGCCACAGGGTTCAATTCTCGGACCGACTCTTTTCTCTGTATACATCAATGATGTCGCTCTTGCTGCTGGTGATCCTCTGATCCACCTCTACGCAGATGACACCATTGTGTATACTTCTGGCCCTTCCTTGGACACTGTGCTATCTAACCTCCAAACGAGCTTCAATGCCATACAACTCACCTTTTGTGGCCTCCAACTGCTCTTAAATGCAAGTAAAACTAAGTGCATGCTCTTCAACCGATCGCTGCCCGCACCTGCCTGCCTGACTAGCATCACTACTCTGGACGGTTCTGACCTAGAGTATGTGGACAACTACAAATACCTAGTGTCTGGTTAGACTGTAAACTCTCCTTCCAGACTCACATTAAGCATCTCCAATCCAAAATTAAATCTAGAATCGGCTTCCTATTTCACAACAAAGCATCCTTCACTCATGACGTCAAACTTACCCTCGTAAAACTGACCATCCTACCGATCCTCGACTTGGGCGATGTCATCTATAAAATAGCCTCCAACACTCTACTCAGCAAATTGGATGCAGTCTATCACAGTGACATCCTTTTCGTCACCAAAGCCCCATATACTACGCACCACTGCGACCTGTACGCTCTCGTTGGCTGGCCCTCACTTCATATTCGTTGCCAAACCCACTGGCTCCAGGTCA
The DNA here is from genome assembly GCF_057628025.1 of Oncorhynchus mykiss. Taxonomy (NCBI): domain Eukaryota; kingdom Metazoa; phylum Chordata; class Actinopteri; order Salmoniformes; family Salmonidae; genus Oncorhynchus; species Oncorhynchus mykiss. The sequence goes on from NC_143030.1 coordinate 2,716,451, forward strand.
TCTATAAGTCTTTTGTAGGTAAAGCCCCGCCTTATCTCAGCTCACAGGTCACCATAGCAGCACCCAACAGTAGCACGCACTTCAGCAGGTATATTTCACTGGTCACCCCCAAAGCCAATTGCACCTTTGGCCGCCTTTCCTTCCAGTTCTCTGCTGCCAAAGTTCATCGATCCTTTTGTTCAGTGGGGCAACTGATTGGTACGTTGTCAAGGGGGCGGTATGTCTGCCTGTTGCTACGTTGTCAAGCGGGCGGTATATCTGTCTGTTGGTACGTTGTCAAGCGGGCGGTATGTCTGCCTGTTGCTACGTTGTCAAGCGGGCGGTATATCTGTCTGTTGGTACGTTGTCACGCGGGCGGCATGTCTGTCTGTTGCTACGTTGTCAAGCGGGCGGTATGTCTGTCTGTTGGTACGTTGTCAAGGGGGCGGTATATCTGTCTGTTGGTACGTTGTCAAGGGGGCGGTATGTCTGTCGACCAGCAGAGGAATTCTCGTTGGAGCCCAGTAAGTGGACAGGGGCACTGGAGGAAGCAAATGTTATAGCATCATAGTGACGTCTGTTACAGACACACACACACTTAGGAACACACGTTCTTGCTTAAAAAACACATACACTGAAAGCACACACACGCTGAAAACCCACACGCTGTGAACACACACGCTGAAAACACACACACACTGAAAACACCCACTGAAACCACACACTGAAAACACCCACTGAAACCACACACTGAAAACACACGCTGAAAACACACACACGCTGAAAACACACACGCTGAAAACACACACGCTGAAAACACACACACGCTGAAAACACACACACGCTGAAAACACACACACGCTAAAAACACAAAGCAGATGTCTGATATCTATCTATCTACATCTATCTATCAGATATCTATTTATCTATCAGATATCTATCTATCTATCAGAAAACTCTTTATCTATTAGATATCTATCTATCTATCAATTATCTATCTGTCTGTCAGATAGATATCTGGTAGACAAATAGTTATCTATCAATCAGAAAATCTATCAGATATATATTACATAACTATCTAGCTATCTATCAGATATCTGTCTAACTATCAGAAATTCCTTTATCTATCAGATATCTATCTATCTATCAAATATCTATCTATCTATCAGAAAACTCTATCAGAAAACTCTTTACCTATCAGATATCTATCTATCTATCAGATATCTATCTATCTATCAACGCCACTGTAGGGAGGCAGATTTTCCGTCGAGTTGGACCTCTTTGTCCGTACTCGGCAATTTCAATTTTTGTACATACTTTGCTACCTGACAACTTTACGGTTTTTACTTTTTAAATTACCGTTTATATTTTTTGTTTTTCCTTCACTCAACTTTTTTTCATTCAACTTTTTCACTCCGGATGCTTTATCTGGACATGGTTCGTCAGGACCTCCAACAGCCGAAGCTAAGTAGTACATTAACATGATGCCTTCTAATTGCAGTCGCTGTACTCCTAATATACAGGAGAACGATCGCCTTACGGCGAGGATAGCTGTGCTACAAGCCCAGCTTCAGACACAATTGTTAGGCAAGGGTGATTTCAGTGTAGGAAAGAATGAAACAGCGTCTGTGCCACCAGTAAGTACAGATAGTAGTATAAATCCCCTGGCACAGTCCCCGCAGCCGGACAACTTTCTCATGGCTTCTGGAGGGAAATGCTGTAGGAACGCTCAACCGGTGTCGCTCATTCAGCCGACAGAAACTTTCAATCAGTTTTCCCCATTAAGCACTAGTGACCATATCCCCCGTGCATCCCGCAAAGGCGGAGGTGTTGCTAACATTTACGATAGCAAATTTCAGTTTACAAAAAAAAAAGACGTTTTCGTCTTTTGAGTTTCTAGTCATGAAATCTATGCAGCCTACTCAATAACTTTTTATAGCTACTGTTTACAGGCCTCCTGGGCCAAATACAGCGTTCCTCACTGAGTTCCCTGTAGTCCTATCGGACCTTGTAGTCATAGCAGATAATATTCTAATTTTTGGTAACTTTAATATTCACATGGAAAAGTCCACAGACCCACTCCAAAAGGCTTTCGGAGCCATCATCGACTCAGTGGGTTTTGTCCAACATGTCTCTGGACCCACTCACTGCCACAGTCATATTCTGGACCTAGTTTTGTCCCATGGAATAAATATTGTGGATCTTAATGTTTTTCCTCATAATCCTGGACTATCGGACCACCATTTTATTACGTTTACAATTGCAACAAATAATCTGCTCAGACCCCAACCAAGGAACATCAAAAGTCGTGCTATAAATTCACAGACAACACAAAGATTCCTTGATGCCCTTCCAGACTCCTCTCTGCCTACCCAAGGACATCAGAGGACAAAAATCAGTTAACCACCTAACTGAGGAACTGAATTTAACCTTGCGCAATACCCTAGATGCAGTTGCACCCCTAAAAACTAAAAACATTTGTCACGAATTGCAAAAATCGCTGAAGTTGGAGACTTTTATCTCCCTCACCAACTTCAAACATCAGCTATCTGAGCAGCTAACCGATCGCTGCAGCTGTACGTAGTCTATTGGTAAATAGCCCACCCATTTTCACCTACCTCATCCCCATACTGTTTTTATTTATTTACTTTTCTGCTCTTTTGCACACCAATATCTCTACCTGTACATGACCATCTGATCATTTATCACTCCAGTGTTAATCTGCAAAATTGTAATTATTCGCCTACCTCCTCATGCCTTTTGCACACATTGTATATAGACCCCCCCTTTGTTTTCTACTGTGTTATTGACTTGTTAATTGTTTACTCCATATGTAACTCTGTGTTGTCTGCTCACACTGCTATGCTTTATCTTGGCCAGGTCGCAGTTGCAAATGAGAACTTGTTCTCAACTAGCCTACCTGGTTAAATAAAGGTGAAATAAAATAAAAAATAAAAAAATAAGAAACTAGCTCCCTGGTACACAGAAAATACCCGAGCTCTGAAGCAAGCTTCCAGAAAATTGGCCTCTCTTGAAAAAGCCAAACCTTAACCCAGAAAATATAAAAACCTATCGGCCTATATCGAATCTTCCATGCCTCTCTAAAATTTTAGAAAAAGCTGTTGCGCAGCAACTCACTGCCTTCCTGAACACAAACAATGTATATGAAATGCTTCAGTCTGGTTTTAGACCCCATCATAGCACTGAGACTGCACTTGTGAAGGTGGTAAATGAAGTTTTAATGGCGCCAGACCGAGGCTCTGCATCTGTCCTCGTGCACCTAGACCTTAGTACTGCTTTTGATACCATCGATCACTACATTATTTTGGAGAGACTGGAAACCCAAATTGGTCTACACGGGCAAGTTCTGGCCTGGTTTAGATCTTATCTGTCGGAAAGATATCAGTTTGTCTCTGTGAGTGGTTTGTCCTCTGACAAATCAACTGTAAATGTCGGTGTTCCTCAAGGTTCCGTTTTAGGACCACTATTGTTTTCATTAAATATTTTGCCTCTTGGGAATGCCATTCGAAAACATAATGTTAACTTTCACTGCTATGCGGATGACACACAGCTGTACATTTCAATGAAACATGGTGAAGCCCCAAAATTGCCCTCGCTAGAAGCCTGTGTTTCAGACATAAGGAAGTGGATGGCTGCAAACTTTCTACTTTTAAACTCGGACAAAACAGAGATGCTTGTTCTAGGTCCCAAGAAACAAAGAGATCTTCTGTTGAATCTGACAATTAATCTTGAAGGTTGTACAGTTGTCTCAAATAAAACTGTGAAGGACCTCGGCGTTACTCTGGACCCTGATCTCTCTTTTGATGAACACATCAAGACTGTTTCAATGACAGCTTTTTCCATCTACGTAACGTTGCAAAAATCAGAAACTTTCTGTCCAAATTTGATGCAGAAAAATTTATCCATGCTTTTGTTACTTCTAGGTTAGACTCCTGCAATGCTCTACTTTCCGGCTACCCGGATAAAGTACTAAATAAACTTCAGTTAGTGCTAAACACAGCTGCTAGAATCTTGACTAGAACCAAACAATTTGATCATATTACTCCAGTGCTAGCCTCCCTACACTGGCTTCCTGTTAAGGCAAGGGCTGATTTCAAGGTTTTACTGCTAACCTACAAAGCATTACATGGGCTTGCTCCTACCCATCTTTCCGATTTGGTCCTGCTGTACATACCTACACGTACGCTACGGTCACAGGACGCAGGCCTCCTAATTGTCCCTGGCGTGGTCTTCCTGTCTGGGTTGACGCCCCCCCTTGTGTTGTGCCGTGGCAGAGATCTTTGTGGGCTATACTCGGCCTTGTCTCAGGATGGTAAGTTGGTGGTTGAAGATATCCCTCTAGTGGTGTGGGGGCTGTGCTTTGGCAAAGTGGGTGGGTTTATATCCTGCCTGTTTGGCCCTGTCCAGGGGTATCATCGGATGGGGCCACAGTGTCTCCTGACCCCTTCTGTCTCAGCCTCCAATATTTATGCTGCAGTAGTTTATGTGTCGGGGGGCTAGGGTCAGTCTGTTATATCTGGAGTATTTCTCCTGTCTTATCCGGTGTCCTGTGTGAATTTAAGTATGCTCTCTCTAATTCTCTCTTTCTCTCACTCGGAGGACCTGAGCCCTAGGACCATGCCTCAGGACTACCTGGCATGATGACTCCTTGCTGTCCCCAGTCCACCTGGCCGTGCTGCTGCTCCAGTTTCAACTGTTCTGCCTGCGGCTATGGAACCCTGACCTGTTCACCGGACATGCTACCTGTCCCAGACCTGCTGTTTTCAACTCTCTAGAGACAGCAGGAGCGGTAGAGATACTCTCAATGATCGGCTATGAAAAGCCAAATGACATTTACTCCTGAGGTGCTGACTTGTTGCACCCTCGACAACTACTGTGATTATTATTATTTGACCATGCTGGACATTTATGAACATTTGAACATCTTGGCCATGTTCTGTTATAATCTCTACCCGGCACAGTCAGAAGAGAACTGGCCACCCCTAATAGCCTGGTTCCTCTCTAGGTTTCTTCCTAGGTTTTGGCCTTTCTAGGGAGTTTTTCCTAGACGCCGTGCTTCTACACCTGCATTGCTTGCTGTTTTGGGGTTTTAGGCTGGGCTTCTGTACAGCACTTTGATATATCAGCTGATGTAAGAAGGGCTATATAAATACATTTGATTTGATCTATCAGAAAACTCTTTATCTATCAGATATCTATCTATCAGATATCTATCTATCTATATATCTATCTATCTATCTATCTATCTATCTATCTATCTATCTATCTATCTATCTATCTATCTATCTATCTATCTATCTATCTAATATTATTTGTGTCATGCACAAAGTAGACCAACTAACCAACTTGCCAAAACTATAGTTTGTTAACAAGAAATTTGTGGAGTGGTGGAAAAACGAGTTTTAATTACTGTGTGGATGTAAACTTCCGACTGTACATATTACCTTAACTAACCGGTGCCCCCGCACACTGACTCTGTACCGGTACCCCCCTGTATATAGTCTCATTTCTAACCGGTGCCCCCTGTATATAGTCTCATTACTAACCGGTACCCCCTGTATATAGTCTCATTACTAACCTGTACCCCCTGTATATAGTCTCATTACTAACCGGTACCCCCTGTGTATAGTCTCATTACTAACCGGTACCCCCTGTATATAGTCTCATTACTAACCGGTGCCCCCGCACACTGACTCTGTACCGGTATCCCCTGCATATAGTCTCATTACTAACCGGTATTCCCTGTATATAGTCTCCTCATTGACTCTGTACCGGTACCCCCTGTATATAGCCTCATTACTAACCGGTACCCCCTGTATATAGCCTCATTAGTAACCGGTGCCCCCTGTATATAGACTCATTACTAAACGGTATCCCCTGTATATAGTCTCCTCATTGACTCTGTACTGGTACCCCCCTGTATATAGCCTCATTACTTCCCGGTACACCCTGTATATAGTCTCATTACTAACCGGTGCTCCCTGTATATAGTCTCATTACTAACCTGTACCCCCTGTATATAGTCTCATTACTAACCTGTACCCCTTTATATAGTCTCATTACTAACCGGTAACCCCTGTATATAGTCTCATTACTAACCGGTGCCTCCGCACACTGACTCTGTACCGGTATCCCCTGTATATAGTCTCATTACTAACCGGTGCCCCCTGTATATAGACTCATTACTAACCGGTATCCCCTGTATATAGTCTCCTCATTGACTCTGTACCGGTACCCCCTGTATATAGCCTCATTACTAACCGGTACCCCCTGTATATAGCCTCATTACTAAAAGGTATCCCCTGTATATAGTCTCCTCATTGACTCTGTACCGGTACCCCCCTGTATATAGTCTCATTACTAACCATTGCCCCCTATATATAGACTCATTACTAACCGGTGCCCCCGCACACTGACTCTGTACCGGTATCCCCTGTATATAGTCTCATTACTAACCATTGCCCCCTATATATAGACTCATTACTAACCGGTACCCCCTGTATATAGTCTCATTACTACCCGGTACCCCCTGTATATAGTCTCATTACTACCCGGTATCCCCTGTATATAGTCTCTTTACTAACTGGTGCCCCCTGTATATAGTCTCATTACTACCTGGTATCCCCTGTATATAGCCTCATTACTAACCGGTACCCCCTGTATATAGCCTCATTACTAACCGGTGCCCCCTGTATATAGACTCAATACTAACCGGTATCCCCTGTATATAGTCTCCTCATTGACTCTGAACCGGTACCCCCGTGTATATAACCTCATTACTACCCGGTACCAGCTGTATATAGCCTCATTACTACCCGGTGCCCCATGTATATAGTCTCATTACTAACCGGTGCCCCCTGTATATAGTCTCATTACTAACCGGTATCCCCTGTATATAGCCTCATTGCCACCCGGTATCCCCTGTATATAGTCTCCTCATTGACTCTGTACCGGTACCCCCGTGTATATAGCCTCATTACTACCCGGGAGCAGCTGTATATAGCCTCATTACTACCCCGTACCCCCTGTATATAGTCTCATTACTAACCGGTGCCCCCTGTATATAGTCTCATTACTACCCAGTACCCCCTGTATATAGCCTCATTGCTACCCGGTACCCCCCTGTTTATAGTCTTATTACTAACCGGTGCCCCCTGTATATAGTCTCATTGCTAACCGGTACACCCGCACACTGACTCTGTACCGGTATCCCCTGTATATAGTCTCATTACTAACCGGTACCCCCTGTATATAGTCTCATTACTAACCGGTATCCCCTGTATATAGTCTCATTACTAACCGGTATCCCCTGTATATAGTCTCATTACTAACCGATGCCACTGTATATAGTCTCATTACTAACCGGTGCCCCCTGTATATAGTCTCATTACTAACCGGTACCCCCTGTATATAGTCTCATTACTAACCGGTACCCCCTGTATATAGTCTCATTACTAACCGGTGCCCGCACACACTGACTCTGTACCGGTATCCCCTGTATATAGTCTCATTACTAACCGGTACCCCCTGTATATAGTCTCAATACTAACCGGTGCCCCCTGTATATAGTCTCATTACTAACCGGTGCCCCCTGTATATAGTCTCATTACTAACCGGTACCCCCTGTATATAGTCTCTTTACTAACCGGTGCCCCCTGTATGTAGTCTCATTACTAACCGGTACCCACTGTATATAGTCTCATTACTAACCGGTACCCCCCTGTATATAGTCTCATTACTAACCGGTGCCCCCTGTATATAGTCTCATTACTAACCGGTACCCTCTGTATATAGTCTCATTACTAACCGGTGCCCCCAAACACTGACTCTGTATCAGTACCCCCCTGTATATAGCCTCCACATTGACTCTGTACCATAACCCCCTGTATATAGCCTCCACATTGACTCTGTACCGTAACCCCCTGTATATAGCCTCCACATTGACTCTGTATCGGTACTCCCTGTATATAGTCTCATTACTAACCGGTATCCCCTGTATTTGGTCTCATTACTAACCGGTACCCCCTGTATATAGTCTCATTACTAACCGGTACCCCCTGTATATAGTCTCATTACTAACCGGTGCCCGCGCACACTGACTCTGTACCGGTATCCCCTGTATATAGTCTCATTACTAACCGGTACCCCCTGTATATAGTCTCAATACTAACCGGTGCCCCCTGTATATAGTCTCATTATTAACCGGTGCCCCCTGTATATAGTCTCATTACTAACCGGTACCCCCTGTATATAGTCTCATTACTAACCGGTACCCACTGTATATAGTCTCATTACTAACTGGTACCCCCCTGTATATAGTCTCATTACGAACCGGTACCCCCTGTATATAGCCTCATTGCTACCCGGTATCCCCTGTATATAGTCTCATTACTAACCGGTGCCCCCAAACACTGACTCTGTATCAGTACCCCAATGTATATAGTCTCATTACTAACCGGTACCCCCTGTATATAGTCTCAATACTAACCGGTGCCCCCTGTATATAGTCTCATTATTAACCGGTGCCCCCTGTATATAGTCTCATTACTAACCGGTACCCCCTGTATATAGTCTCTTTACTAACCGGTGCCCCCTGTATGTAGTCTCATTACTAACCGGTACCCACTGTATATAGTCTCATTACTAACCGGTACCCCCCTGTATATAGTCTCATTACTAACCGGTGCCCCCTGTATATAGTCTCATTACTAACCGGTACCCCCTGTATATAGTCTCATTACTAACCGGTGCCCCCAAACACTGACTCTGTATCAGTACCCCCCTGTATATAGCCTCCACATTGACTCTGTACCATAACCCCCTGTATATAGCCTCCACATTGACTCTGTACCGTAACCCCCTGTATATAGCCTCCACATTGACTCTGTATCGGTACTCCCTGTATATAGTCTCATTACTAACCGGTATCCCCTGTATTTGGTCTCATTACTAACCGGTACCCCCTGTATATAGTCTCATTACTAACCGGTACCCCCTGTATATAGTCTCATTACTAACCGGTGCCCGCGCACACTGACTCTGTACCGGTATCCCCTGTATATAGTCTCATTACTAACCGGTACCCCCTGTATATAGTCTCAATACTAACCGGTGCCCCCTGTATATAGTCTCATTATTAACCGGTGCCCCCTGTATATAGTCTCATTACTAACCGGTACCCCCTGTATATAGTCTCATTACTAACCGGTACCCACTGTATATAGTCTCATTACTAACCGGTACCCCCCTGTATATAGTCTCATTACGAACCGGTACCCCCTGTATATAGCCTCATTGCTACCCGGTATCCCCTGTATATAGTCTCCTCATTGACTCTGTACCGGTACACCCGTGTATATAGCCTCATTACTACCCGGTAGCAGCTGTATATAGCCTCATCACTACCCCGTACCCCCTGTATATAGTCTCATTACTAACCGGTGCCCCCTGTATATAGTCTCATTACTACCCGGTACCACCTGTATATAGCCTCATTGCTACCCGGTACCCCCCTGTATATAGTCTCATTACTAACCGGTGCCCCCTGTATATAGTCTCATTACTAACCGATCCCCCGCACACTGACTCTGTACCGGTATCCCCTGTATATAGTCTCATTACTAACCGGTACCCCCTGTATATAGTCTCATTACTAACCGGTATCCCCTGTATATAGTCTCATTACTAACCGGTATCCCCTGTATATAGTCTCATTACTAAACGATGCCACTGTATATAGTCTCATTACTAACCGGTGCCCCCTGTATATAGTCTCATTACTAACCGGTACCCCCTGTATATAGTCTCATTACTAACCGGTACCCCCTGTATATAGTCTCATTACTAACCGGTGCTCGCGCACACTGACTCTGTACCGGTATCCCCTGTATATAGTCTCATTACTAACCGGTACCCCCTGTATATAGTCTCAATACTAACCGGTGCCCCCTGTATATAGTCTCATTACTAACCGGTGCCCCCTGTATATAGTCTGATTACTAACCGGTACCCCCTGTATATAGTCTCTTTACTAACCGGTGCCCCCTGTATATAGTCTCATTACTAACCGGTACCCACTGTATATAGTCTCATTACTAACCGGTATCCCCTGTATTTGGTCTCATTACTAATCGGTACCCCCTGTATATAGTCTCATTACTAACCGGTACCCCCTGTATATAGTCTCATTACTAACCGGTGCCCGCGCACACTGACTCTGTACCGGTATCCCCTGTATATAGTCTCATTACTAACCGGTACCCCCTGTATATAGTCTCAATACTAACCGGTGCCCCCTGTATATATTCTCATTATTAACCGGTGCCCCCTGTATATAGTCTCATTACTAACCGGTACCCCCTGTATATAGTCTCTTTACTAACCGGTACCCCCTGTATATAGTCTCATTACTAACCGGTACCCACTGTATATAGTCTCATTACTAACCGGTACCCCCCTGTATATAGTCTCATTACGAACCGGTACCCCCTGTATATAGCCTCATTGCTACCCGGTATCCCCTGTATATAGTCTCCTCATTGACTCTGTACCGGTACACCCGTGTATATAGCCTCATTACTACCCGGTAGCAGCTGTATATAGCCTCATCACTACCCCGTACCCCCTGTATATAGTCTCATTACTAACCGGTGCCCCCTGTATATAGTCTCATTACTACCCGGTACCCCCTGTATATAGCCTCATTGCTACCCGGTACACCCCTGTATATAGTCTCATTACTAACCGGTGCCCCCTGTATATAGTCTCATTACTAACCGATACCCCCGCACACTGACTCTGTACCGGTATCCCCTGTATATAGTCTCATTACTAACCGGTACCCCCTGTATATAGTCTCATTACTAACCGGTATCCCCTGTATATAGTCTCATTACTAACCGGTATCCCCTGTATATAGTCTCATTACTAACCGATGCCACTGTATATAGTCTCATTACTAACCGGTGCCCCCTGTATATAGTCTCATTACTAACCGGTACCCCCTGTATATAGTCTCATTACTAACCGGTACCCCCTGTATATAGTCTCATTACTAACCGGTGCCTCCGCACACTGACTCTGTACCGGTATCCCCTGTATATAGTCTCATTACTAACCGGTGCCCCCTGTATATAGACTCATTACTAACCGGTATCCCCTGTATATAGTCTCCTCATTGACTCTGTACCGGTACCCCCTGTATATAGCCTCATTACTAACCGGTACCCCCTGTATATAGCCTCATTACTAAAAGGTATCCCCTGTATATAGTCTCCTCATTGACTCTGTACCGGTACCCCCCTGTATATAGTCTCATTACTAACCATTGCCCCCTATATATAGACTCATTACTAACCGGTGCCCCCGCACACTGACTCTGTACCGGTATCCCCTGTATATAGTCTCATTACTAACCATTGCCCCCTATATATAGACTCATTACTAACCGGTACCCCCTGTATATAGTCTCATTACTACCCGGTACCCCCTGTATATAGTCTCATTACTACCCGGTATCCCCTGTATATAGTCTCTTTACTAACCGGTATCCCCTGTATTTGGTCTCATTACTAATCGGTACCCCCTGTATATAGTCTCATTACTAACCGGTACCCCCTGTATATAGTCTCATTACTAACCGGTGCCCGCGCACACTGACTCTGTACCGGTATCCCCTGTATATAGTCTCATTACTAACCGGTACCCCCTGTATATAGTCTCAATACTAACCGGTGCCCCCTGTATATATTCTCATTATTAACCGGTGCCCCCTGTATATAGTCTCATTACTAACCGGTACCCCCTGTATATAGTCTCTTTACTAACCGGTACCCCCTGTATATAGTCTCATTACTAACCGGTACCCACTGTATATAGTCTCATTACTAACCGGTACCCCCCTGTATATAGTCTCATTACGAACCGGTACCCCCTGTATATAGCCTCATTGCTACCCGGTATCCCCTGTATATAGTCTCCTCATTGACTCTGTACCGGTACACCCGTGTATATAGCCTCATTACTACCCGGTAGCAGCTGTATATAGCCTCATCACTACCCCGTACCCCCTGTATATAGTCTCATTACTAACCGGTGCCCCCTGTATATAGTCTCATTACTACCCGGTACCCCCTGTATATAGCCTCATTGCTACCCGGTACCCCCCTGTATATAGTCTCATTACTAACCGGTGCCCCCTGTATATAGTCTCATTACTAACCGATACCCCCGCACACTGACTCTGTACCGGTATCCCCTGTATATAGTCTCATTACTAACCGGTACCCCCTGTATATAGTCTCATTACTAACCGGTATCCCCTGTATATAGTCTCATTACTAACCGGTATCCCCTGTATATAGTCTCATTACTAACCGATGCCACTGTATATAGTCTCATTACTAACCGGTACCCCCTGTATATAGTCTCATTACTAACCGGTACCCCCTGTATATAGTCTCATTACTAACCGGTGCCTCCGCACACTGACTCTGTACCGGTATCCCCTGTATATAGTCTCATTACTAACCGGTGCCCCCTGTATATAGACTCATTACTAACCGGTATCCCCTGTATATAGTCTCCTCATTGACTCTGTACCGGTACCCCCTGTATATAGCCTCATTACTAACCGGTACCCCCTGTATATAGCCTCATTACTAAAAGGTATCCCCTGTATATAGTCTCCTCATTGACTCTGTACCGGTACCCCCCTGTATATAGTCTCATTACTAACCATTGCCCCCTATATATAGACTCATTACTAACCGGTGCCCCCGCACACTGACTCTGTACCGGTATCCCCTGTATATAGTCTCATTACTAACCATTGCCCCCTATATATAGACTCATTACTAACCGGTACCCCCTGTATATAGTCTCATTACTACCCGGTACCCCCTGTATATAGTCTCATTACTACCCGGTATCCCCTGTATATAGTCTCTTTACTAACTGGTGCCCCCTGTATATAGTCTCATTACTACCTGGTATCCCCTGTATATAGCCTCATTACTAACCGGTACCCCCTGTATATAGCCTCATTACTAACCGGTGCCCCCTGTATATAGACTCAATACTAACCGGTATCCCCTGTATATAGTCTCCTCATTGACTCTGAACCGGTACCCCCGTGTATATAACCTCATTACTACCCGGTACCAGCTGTATATAGCCTCATTACTACCCGGTGCCCCATGTATATAGTCTCATTACTAACCGGTGCCCCCTGTATATAGTCTCATTACTAACCGGTATCCCCTGTATATAGCCTCATTACTACCCGGTACCCCCTGTATATAGTCTCATTACTAACCGGTGCCCCCTGTATATAGTCTCATTACTACCCGGTACCCCCTGTATATAGCCTCATTACCACCCGGTATCCCCTGTATATAGTCTCCTCATTGACTCTGTACCGGTACCCCCGTGTATATAGCCTCATTACTACCCGGGAGCAGCTGTATATAGCCTCATTACTACCCCGTACCCCCTGTATATAGTCTCATTACTAACCGGTGCCCCCTGTATATAGTCTCATTACTACCCAGTACCCCCTGTATATAGCCTCATTGCTACCCGGTACCCCCCTGTTTATAGTCTTATTACTAACCGGTGCCCCCTGTATATAGTCTCATTGCTAACCGATACACCCGCACACTGACTCTGTACCGGTATCCCCTGTATATAGTCTCATTACTAACCGGTACCCCCTGTATATAGTCTCATTACTAACCGGTATCCCCTGTATATAGTCTCATTACTAACCGGTATCCCCTGTATATAGTCTCATTACTAACCGATGCCACTGTATATAGTCTCATTACTAACCGGTGCCCCCTGTATATAGTCTCATTACTAACCGGTACCCCCTGTATATAGTCTCATTACTAACCGGTACCCCCTGTATATAGTCTCATTACTAACCGGTGCCCGCACACACTGACTCTGTACCGGTATCCCCTGTATATAGTCTCATTACTAACCGGTACCCCCTGTATATAGTCTCAATACTAACCGGTGCCCCCTGTATATAGTCTCATTACTAACCGGTGCCCCCTGTATATAGTCTCATTACTAACCGGTACCCCCTGTATATAGTCTCTTTACTAACCGGTGCCCCCTGTATGTAGTCTCATTACTAACCGGTACCCACTGTATATAGTCTCATTACTAACCGGTACCCCCCTGTATATAGTCTCATTACTAACCGGTGCCCCCTGTATATAGTCTCATTACTAACCGGTACCCCCTGTATATAGTCTCATTACTAACCGGTGCCCCCAAACACTGACTCTGTATCAGTACCCCCCTGTATATAGCCTCCACATTGACTCTGTACCATAACCCCCTGTATATAGCCTCCACATTGACTCTGTACCGTAACCCCCTGTATATAGCCTCCACATTGACTCTGTATCGGTACTCCCTGTATATAGTCTCATTACTAACCGGTATCCCCTGTATTTGGTCTCATTACTAACCGGTACCCCCTGTATATAGTCTCATTACTAACCGGTACCCCCTGTATATAGTCTCATTACTAACCGGTGCCCGCGCACACTGACTCTGTACCGGTATCCCCTGTATATAGTCTCATTACTAACCGGTACCCCCTGTATATAGTCTCAATACTAACCGGTGCCCCCTGTATATAGTCTCATTATTAACCGGTGCCCCCTGTATATAGTCTCATTACTAACCGGTACCCCCTGTATATAGTCTCATTACTAACCGGTACCCACTGTATATAGTCTCATTACTAACCGGTACCCCCCTGTATATAGTCTCATTACGAACCGGTACCCCCTGTATATAGCCTCATTGCTACCCGGTATCCCCTGTATATAGTCTCATTACTAACCGGTGCCCCCAAACACTGACTCTGTATCAGTACCCCAATGTATATAGTCTCATTACTAACCGGTACCCCCTGTATATAGTCTCAATACTAACCGGTGCCCCCTGTATATAGTCTCATTATTAACCGGTGCCCCCTGTATATAGTCTCATTACTAACCGGTACCCCCTGTATATAGTCTCTTTACTAACCGGTGCCCCCTGTATGTAGTCTCATTACTAACCGGTACCCACTGTATATAGTCTCATTACTAACCGGTACCCCCCTGTATATAGTCTCATTACTAACCGGTGCCCCCTGTATATAGTCTCATTACTAACCGGTACCCCCTGTATATAGTCTCATTACTAACCGGTGCCCCCAAACACTGACTCTGTATCAGTACCCCCCTGTATATAGCCTCCACATTGACTCTGTACCATAACCCCCTGTATATAGCCTCCACATTGACTCTGTACCGTAACCCCCTGTATATAGCCTCCACATTGACTCTGTATCGGTACTCCCTGTATATAGTCTCATTACTAACCGGTATCCCCTGTATTTGGTCTCATTACTAACCGGTACCCCCTGTATATAGTCTCATTACTAACCGGTACCCCCTGTATATAGTCTCATTACTAACCGGTGCCCGCGCACACTGACTCTGTACCGGTATCCCCTGTATATAGTCTCATTACTAACCGGTACCCCCTGTATATAGTCTCAATACTAACCGGTGCCCCCTGTATATAGTCTCATTATTAACCGGTGCCCCCTGTATATAGTCTCATTACTAACCGGTACCCCCTGTATATAGTCTCATTACTAACCGGTACCCACTGTATATAGTCTCATTACTAACCGGTACCCCCCTGTATATAGTCTCATTACGAACCGGTACCCCCTGTATATAGCCTCATTGCTACCCGGTATCCCCTGTATATAGTCTCCTCATTGACTCTGTACCGGTACACCCGTGTATATAGCCTCATTACTACCCGGTAGCAGCTGTATATAGCCTCATCACTACCCCGTACCCCCTGTATATAGTCTCATTACTAACCGGTGCCCCCTGTATATAGTCTCATTACTACCCGGTACCACCTGTATATAGCCTCATTGCTACCCGGTACCCCCCTGTATATAGTCTCATTACTAACCGGTGCCCCCTGTATATAGTCTCATTACTAACCGATACCCCCGCACACTGACTCTGTACCGGTATCCCCTGTATATAGTCTCATTACTAACCGGTACCCCCTGTATATAGTCTCATTACTAACCGGTATCCCCTGTATATAGTCTCATTACTAACCGGTATCCCCTGTATATAGTCTCATTACTAAACGATGCCACTGTATATAGTCTCATTACTAACCGGTGCCCCCTGTATATAGTCTCATTACTAACCGGTACCCCCTGTATATAGTCTCATTACTAACCGGTACCCCCTGTATATAGTCTCATTACTAACCGGTGCCCGCGCACACTGACTCTGTACCGGTATCCCCTGTATATAGTCTCATTACTAACCGGTACCCCCTGTATATAGTCTCAATACTAACCGGTGCCCCCTGTATATAGTCTCATTACTAACCGGTGCCCCCTGTATATAGTCTGATTACTAACCGGTACCCCCTGTATATAGTCTCTTTACTAACCGGTGCCCCCTGTATATAGTCTCATTACTAACCGGTACCCACTGTATATAGTCTCATTACTAACCGGTATCCCCTGTATTTGGTCTCATTACTAATCGGTACCCCCTGTATATAGTCTCATTACTAACCGGTACCCCCTGTATATAGTCTCATTACTAACCGGTGCCCGCGCACACTGACTCTGTACCGGTATCCCCTGTATATAGTCTCATTACTAACCGGTACCCCCTGTATATAGTCTCAATACTAACCGGTGCCCCCTGTATATATTCTCATTATTAACCGGTGCCCCCTGTATATAGTCTCATTACTAACCGGTACCCCCTGTATATAGTCTCTTTACTAACCGGTACCCCCTGTATATAGTCTCATTACTAACCGGTACCCACTGTATATAGTCTCATTACTAACCGGTACCCCCCTGTATATAGTCTCATTACGAACCGGTACCCCCTGTATATAGCCTCATTGCTACCCGGTATCCCCTGTATATAGTCTCCTCATTGACTCTGTACCGGTACACCCGTGTATATAGCCTCATTACTACCCGGTAGCAGCTGTATATAGCCTCATCACTACCCCGTACCCCCTGTATATAGTCTCATTACTAACCGGTGCCCCCTGTATATAGTCTCATTACTACCCGGTACCCCCTGTATATAGCCTCATTGCTACCCGGTACCCCCCTGTATATAGTCTCATTACTAACCGGTGCCCCCTGTATATAGTCTCATTACTAACCGATACCCCCGCACACTGACTCTGTACCGGTATCCCCTGTATATAGTCTCATTACTAACCGGTACCCCCTGTATATAGTCTCATTACTAACCGGTATCCCCTGTATATAGTCTCATTACTAACCGGTATCCCCTGTATATAGTCTCATTACTAACCGATGCCACTGTATATAGTCTCATTACTAACCGGTGCCCCCTGTATATAGTCTCATTACTAACCGGTACCCCCTGTATATAGTCTCATTACTAACCGGTACCCCCTGTATATAGTCTCATTACTAACTGGTGCCCGCGCACACTGACTCTGTACCGGTATCCCCTGTATATAGTCTCATTACTAACCGGTACCCCCTGTATATAGTCTCAATACTAACCGGTGCCCCCTGTATATAGTCTCATTACTAACCGGTGCCCCCTGTATATAGTCTCATTACTAACCGGTACCCCCTGTATATAGTCTCTTTACTAACCGGTGCCCCCTGTATATAGTCTCATTACTAACCGGTACCCACTGTATATAGTCTCATTACTAACCGGTACCCCCCTGTATATAGTCTCATTACGAACCGGTGCCCCCAAACACAGACTCTGTATCAGTTCCCCCCTGTATATAGCCTCCACATTGACTCTGTACCAGTACCCCCTGTATATAGCCTCCACATTGACTCTGTACCATAACCCCCTGTATATAGCCTCCACATTGACTCTGTACCGTAACCCCCTTTATATAGCCTCCACATTGACTCTGTACCGGTACTCCCTGTATATGGTCTCATTACTAACCGGTATCCCCTGTATATAGTCTCATTACTAACCGGTGCCCCCTGTATATAGTCTCATTACTAACCGGTACCCCCTGTATATAGTCTCATTACTAACCGGTACCCACTGTATATAGTCTCATTACTAACCGGTACCCCCCTGTATATAGTCTCATTACGAACCGGTACCCCCTGTATATAGCCTCATTGCTACCCGGTATCCCCTGTATATAGTCTCCTCATTGACTCTGTACCGGTACACCCGTGTATATAGCCTCATTACTACCCGGTAGCAGCTGTATATAGCCTCATCACTACCCCGTACCCCCTGTATATAGCCTCATTGCTACCCGGTACCCCCCTGTATATAGTCTCATTACTAACCGGTGCCCCCTGTATATAGTCTCATTACTAACCGATACCCCCGCACACTGACTCTGTACCGGTATCCCCTGTATATAGTCTCATTACTAACCGGTACCCCCTGTATATAGTCTCATTACTAACCGGTATCCCCTGTATATAGTCTCATTACTAACCGGTATCCCCTGTATATAGTCTCATTACTAAACGATGCCACTGTATATAGTCTCATTACTAACCGGTGCCCCCTGTATATAGTCTCATTACTAACCGGTACCCCCTGTATATAGTCTCATTACTAACCGGTACCCCCTGTATATAGTCTCATTACTAACCGGTGCCCGCGCACACTGACTCTGTACCGGTATCCCCTGTATATAGTCTCATTACTAACCGGTACCCCCTGTATATAGTCTCAATACTAACCGGTGCCCCCTGTATATAGTCTCATTACTAACCGGTGCCCCCTGTATATAGTCTGATTACTAACCGGTACCCCCTGTATATAGTCTCTTTACTAACCGGTGCCCCCTGTATATAGTCTCATTACTAACCGGTACCCACTGTATATAGTCTCATTACTAACCGGTATCCCCTGTATTTGGTCTCATTACTAACCGGTACCCCCTGTATATAGTCTCATTACTAACCGGTACCCCCTGTATATAGTCTCATTACTAACCGGTGCCCGCGCACACTGACTCTGTACCGGTATCCCCTGTATATAGTCTCATTACTAACCGGTACCCCCTGTATATAGTCTCAATACTAACCGGTGCCCCCTGTATATATTCTCATTATTAACCGGTGCACCCTGTATATAGTCTCATTACTAACCGGTACCCCCTGTATATAGTCTCTTTACTAACCGGTACCCCCTGTATATAGTCTCATTACTAACCGGTACCCACTGTATATAGTCTCATTACTAACCGGTACCCCCCTGTATATAGTCTCATTACGAACCGGTACCCCCTGTATATAGCCTCATTGCTACCCGGTATCCCCTGTATATAGTCTCCTCATTGACTCTGTACCGGTACACCCGTGTATATAGCCTCATTACTACCCGGTAGCAGCTGTATATAGCCTCATCACTACCCCGTACCCCCTGTATATAGTCTCATTACTAACCGGTGCCCCCTGTATATAGTCTCATTACTACCCGGTACCCCCTGTATATAGCCTCATTGCTACCCGGTACCCCCCTGTATATAGTCTCATTACTAACCGGTGCCCCCTGTATATAGTCTCATTACTAACCGATACCCCCGCACACTGACTCTGTACCGGTATCCCCTGTATATAGTCTCATTACTAACCGGTACCCCCTGTATATAGTCTCATTACTAACCGGTATCCCCTGTATATAGTCTCATTACTAACCGGTATCCCCTATATATAGTCTCATTACTAACCGATGCCACTGTATATAGTCTCATTACTAACCGGTGCCCCCTGTATATAGTCTCATTACTAACCGGTACCCCCTGTATATAGTCTCATTACTAACCGGTACCCCCTGTATATAGTCTCATTACTAACCGGTGCCCGCGCACACTGACTCTGTACCGGTATCCCCTGTATATAGTCTCATTACTAACCGGTACCCCCTGTATATAGTCTCAATACTAACCGGTGCCCCCTGTATATAGTCTCATTACTAACCGGTACCCCCTGTATATAGTCTCTTTACTAACCGGTGCCCCCTGTATATAGTCTCATTACTAACCGGTACCCACTGTATATAGTCTCATTACTAACCGGTACCCCCCTGTATATAGTCTCATTACGAACCGGTGCCCCCAAACACAGACTCTGTATCAGTTCCCCCCTGTATATAGCCTCCACATTGACTCTGTACCAGTACCCCCTGTATATAGCCTCCACATTGACTCTGTACCATAACCCCCTGTATATAGCCTCCACATTGACTCTGTACCGTAACCCCCTTTATATAGCCTCCACATTGACTCTGTACCGGTACTCCCTGTATATGGTCTCATTACTAACCGGTATCCCCTGTATATAGTCTCATTACTAACCGGTACCCCCTGTATATAGTCTCATTACTAACCGGTACCCCCTGTATATAGTCTCATTACTAACCGGTGCCCGCGCACACTGACTCTGTACCGGTATCCCCTGTATATAGTCTCATTACTAACCGGTACCCCCCTGTATATAGTCTCATTACGAACCGGTGCCCCCTGTATATAGTCTCATTACTAACCGGTGCCCCCCTGTATATAGTCTCATTACTAACCGGTGCACCCAAACACTGACTCTGTATCAGTACACCTGTTGTATGCAGCATTTCACTGTAAGGTCTACTACACCTGTTGTATTCAGCATTTCACTGTAAGGTCTACTACACCCGTTGTATTCAGCATTTCACTGTAAGGTCTACTACACCTGTTGTATTCAGCATTTCACTGTAAGGTCTACCACACCTGTTGTATTCAGCATTTCACTGTATGGTCTACTACACCTGTTCTATTCAGCATTTCACTGTGAGGTCTACTACACCTGTTGTATTCAGCATTTCACTGTAAGGTCTATTACATCTGTTCTATTCAGCATTTCACTGTAAGGTCAACTACACCTGTTGTATGCAGCATTTCACTGTAAGGTCTACTACACCTGTTGTATTCAGCATTTCACTGTAAGGTCTACTACACCTGTTGTATTCAGCATTTCACTGAGGTCTACTACACCTGTTGTATTCATCATTTCACTGTAAGGTCTACTACACCTGTTGTATTCAGCATTTCACTGTAAGGTCTACTACACCTGTTGTATTCAGCATTTCACTGTGAGGTCTACTACACCTGTTGTATTCAGCATTTCACTGTAGGGTCTACTACACCTGTTGTATTCAGCATTTCACTCTAAGGTCTACTACACCTGTTGTATTCAGCATTTCACT
Source organism: Oncorhynchus mykiss (assembly GCF_057628025.1). Classification (NCBI taxonomy): domain Eukaryota; kingdom Metazoa; phylum Chordata; class Actinopteri; order Salmoniformes; family Salmonidae; genus Oncorhynchus; species Oncorhynchus mykiss. The sequence goes on from NC_143030.1 coordinate 2,737,747, forward strand.
GTAAGGTCTACTACACCTGTTGTATTCAGCATTTCACTGTAAGGTCTACTACACCTGTTGTATTCAGCATTTCACTGTGAGGTCTACTACACCTGTTGTATTCAGCATTTCACTGTAAGGTCTACTACACCTGTTGTATTCAGCATTTCACTGTAAGGTCTACTACACCTGTTGTATTCAGCATTTCACTGTAAGGTCTACTACACCTGTTGTATTCAGCATTTCACTGTAAGGTCTACTACACCTGTTGTATTCAGCATTTCACTGTGAGGTCTACTACACCTGTTGTATTCAGCATTTCACTGTAAGGTCAACTACACCTGTTGTATGCAGCATTTCACTGTAAGGTCTACTACACCTATTTTATTCAGCATTTCACTGTGAGGTCTACTACACCTGTTGTATTCATCATTTCACTGTGAGGTCTACTACACCTGTTGTATTCAGCATTTCACCCTACGGTCTACTACACATGTTGTATTCAGCATTTCACTGTAAGGTCTACCTAGACCTGTTGTATTCAGCATTTCACTGTGAGGTCTAATACACCTGTTGTATTCAGCATTTCACTGTAAGGTCTACTACACCTGTTGTATTCAGCATTTCACTGTAAGGTCTACTACACCTGTTGTATTCAGCATTTCACTGTAAGGTCTACTACACCTGTTGTATTCAGCATTTCACTGTAGGGTCTACTACACCTGTTGTATTCAGCATTTCACTGTAAGGTCTACTACACCTGTTGTATTCAGCATTTCACTGTAAGGTCTACTACACCTGTTGTATTCAGCATTTCACTGTAAGGTCTACTATACCTGTTGTATTCAGTATTTCACTGTGAGGTCTACTACACCTGTTGTATTCAGCATTTCACTGTGAGGTCTACTACACCTGTTGTATTCAGCATTTCACTGTGAGGTCTACCTCCACCTGTTGTATTCAGCATTTCACTGTGAGGTCTACTACACCTGTTGTATTCAGCATTTCACTGTAAGGTCTACTACACCTGTTGTATTCAGCATTTCACTGTGAGGTCTACTACACCTGTTGTATTCAGCATTTCACTGTGAGGTCTACTACACCTGTTGTATTCAGCATTTCACTGTAAGGTCTACTACACCTGTTATATTCAGCATTTCACTGTACGGTCTACTACACCTGTTGTATTCAGCATTTCACTGTAAGGTCTACTACACCTGTTGTATTCAGCATTTCACTGTAAGGTCTACTACACCTGTTGTATTCAGCATTTCACTGTAAGGTCTACTACACCTGTTGTATTCAGCATTTCACTGTAAGGTCTACTACACCTGTTGTATTCGGCATTTCACTGTAAGATCTACTACACCTGTTGTATTCAGCATTTCACTGTAAGATCTACTACACCTGTTGTATTCAGCATCTCACTGTAAGATCTACTACACCTGTTGTATTCAGCATCTCACTCTAAGGTCTACTACACCTGTTGTATTCAGCATTTCACTGTAAGGTCTACTACACCTGTTGTATTCAGCATTTCACTGTAAGGTCTACTACACCTGTTGTATTCAGTATTTCACTGTAAGGTCTACAACACCTGTTGTATTCTGCGCATGTGACTAATACGATTTGATTTGACCAACTGAGACACACTGAGACACACTGAGACACACTGAGACACACACACACTGAGACACTCACACACCGCTCTCACACACACAACGCTCACACACACACACACACACACAACGCTCTCACACACACAACTCTCTCACACACACAACGCTCTCTCACACAACTCTCTCACACACAACTCTCTCACACACACTACGCTCTCACAAACACAACTCTCTCACACACACAACAATCTCACACACAACACTCTCACACACACAACTCTGAGACACACACACGGAGACAAACACACTGAGACACACTGAGACACACACACTGAGACACACACACACACTTGGACACACTGAGACACACACACTGAGAAACACACACACTGAGACACACACACTGAGACACAAACACTGACACACACACTGACATACACACAACGCTCTCACACAAACTCTCTCTCCCACACACACACACAACGCTCTCTCTCACACACACAACGCTCTCACACACACAACGCTCACACACACAGCGCTCACACACACACAACGCTCTCACACACACAACGCTCTCACACACACACACACACACACAACTCTCTCACAAACACTGACACACACACTGACATACACACAACGCTCTCACACACAAC